>NC_056747.1:440053295-440073295 GCF_019279795.1 Protopterus annectens | reverse complement strand
GGAAGATCTGAGAACCCTTTTGAATTTGTATCCCTGAGACACAATGTTCAGAACCCATTGGTCCTTGGTAATGGTGGCCCAGGTGCTTGAATGAAGGGAGTGTTTTCCTCCTAGGGCTAAGTGAAGGTGGGCAGAGGGGAGCACAGGAGGAGGAGAGAGTCATTGTGAGTTCTTACGATAAGGGGGTGTGAGTTCTTACCATAATGGAGTGACTTAGAACTCCCAGATTTTGAAGTGGAGGTAGTCCACTGCTTAGATCCCTGCAATCCCTGGGGCTTCTGTCTCGGTGTTCTGTTTCCATGGGCCCTAGGCTGGGCCTGTGTACTCTGAGCAGGAAAGGACCAGTGCTTGAAGGGAAAATGCCTGCTGAACCTAGGGGGTTGGACCTGTAAGAAATCTAACTTTGCAAAGATTCAGCTTTTCTTCCACCTTTTTTAAGACCTCTTCTGCCTCAAGTGGCAAATAAGTTATTTGTGCAAGGGTGCATCCAACAATTTATATCGGACAGTCTGGCAGGGGTTGTTCCTTAAGCCATGCATGTCTTCTAATGACAGATCCAGTGACTGCTGCGCTGCAAGAAGCTTCTAGGGAGTCAAAACCATAGTGCAAGGTGTATTTAGTTACTTGACTCGCAGAATCCATCAAGTCTTGTAAATCTTTAAATTCTACCCAAGCAGGAAAGGAGGACATGTTTTGTTTAAGGAGTTCCAAAGTATGTTGGTGATATTAAAGCATATGGAACTGACAATTTAGTGCCCTGATAGCAGGAGTAGTTGAGGTGTATACTTTTTTACCCCATTTGTCCAATGCTCAGGAATACCCGACGGAGGGGGTGGGATTCTTAGCAGAGGTTGCTTTAATCTCTTTTGGCCCTGGAGGAATGACCTCAGGGTCAGCTGTTGGATTTTTAAAAAGATATTTGTGAGTCAGGGACTCTAATACCAGTCTGTTTTTTTGGGAGCAGGAGATAGGGCGTCAGGAGTCAAGCTGGAATGAAGGAAGACATCATCCACCACATCCAGGACTGGGGTATGGCCAAGGGTCTGTGTTGCAGAAGGTCTATAAATTCCCAGTCTCTCTCGACTGAAGGTAGTCCCGACTCTCCCATTGGAAGTGCTCCCTTAAAGAATGCAGGCTTTCCCCAAAGGAAAAATCCTCTCAGTGAGGCTGAAGGAATGGATTCCTCTGCATCAGAATCCTCAGAAGTGGAGAGGGGCTGCATGTCTTCATAGTCAGATGCATCAGATTCAACTCTTATTCAGACAAAACCACTGGGGACAGATCTTTTTTTTCCTTTTTCAAGAGATAGATTGGCTTCCCCCTGATCAGCATAAGGTCTTCTTCTATTTTAAGCATTTGAGAGTGAGGCAAGGTAGCAGGCATCTGCGAGTGGGTAGTCTGGTTTCTTGGGTGTGGTTCAAACCCTGGGCCTAAGGAACTCTGCTGTTTTCAAAAGAACTGTAGTCACAAAAGAAGACTTCGGTTTGTGTCGAGTTTCAGAGGTGCAAAGGACTTCCTCAGAAGCCGGTGCCTGCTCAGCAGCTCCGGAGACTCATCCAAGGTAGAGACAACCACTGGATGCTTAGACGAAGAAGAGTTTTGAGGCATACTGTACTCTGAAAGGGTCTCTGTAGCGGCCTGCGAATCAACTGAAGCGGGCATCAGGGACTGCGAAAGCACCTCACTGAGTACCGGAGGATTGATTACTAGCTTAAGGGAAGCGTCAAAGGTTTGGACCTGTGCAGTCTGTCTTTATTTTTATGTTTTTTCAGACGACCTGCTGTTGGATGGCTTACCAAAGCCATATCTGAATTCACAGACTGTTAACGAAAATATCTGTCTAAAGTAAGGTCCTGACAATGGATAGTTCTGGCGTTAAAGCACAGAAGCGACAACAGGGGACATCGTGGTCTGGGCCTAAGCAAGTGACGCAGTAAGAGAAGTCTCGGTGTGGCATTTGCTTTCCACAGGAAGACAATTAACTTTTTCTGACATCTGTTAGTACAAGAAAAAAGGATTCCCAACAGGGTACTTAGCTTTAGAAGACTTCAGTTCAGAAACTGAAATGCAGGTAGCAGCCGATCAGTACTCATGCGAACTGCTTCTGCTTCGGGCTCCACGGCAAGAAAGAGTGATGTAATATAGCATCAGCTCCCTTACTTTATACCACTGATGATCCGACGTCAGTCCTCAAGCTTTTCTTATATATTCCTTTTACAAGTAAAATGGAACTCAAGGTGTCTGAGTCCATACAGCGCACTGCCAAACACTTGAGGGGAAACCAATACATAGACCTTGAACATTTAAAGACGTATTTAGGCAGGTACTCTGAAGTTAGAAAAAAAATCAAGCAGTTCTCACTGAAAAATAAATTAGCTTGTCAAAAATGACTAAAAGAGGGGAGTCGCATGAATGGCTACTGCCTGGCTACTACTAATGCTAGCCTCAGCACAGCTTCACTCTGTTGGGATACAATACTCCCTTTTTCTCTCACCAGAAGCTAAATGTTAACACCAATCCCAAGAAGAGAACCGGGCCATGGTCTGTTTGGTGATCCAGTCTTGTTCCAGATGATGCAAGGGTCTGCAGGCTTGTAGCACTTTACTGGTAGATGCCTCTAATAGCAGCCAGACCAATCGGGGAAACCTTGTCTTTATTAAACACCATATATGGGGGGGCTTGACAGACAAGGCCTGGATCTCAGATACCCTTTCAGCAGAAGTAATGGCAACCAGAAAAGCTGTATTCCACAACAGGAACTGCAAATTCACTGCAGCCGCTGGTTCAAAGGGGGAAAAAAACAAGGCTTATAGGACTAGGGTAAGATCCTAAAGGGGGTGTAGGGTCCTTAACGGAAGGCTTAAGTAAAAAGGTGCCTTTCAAAAAGGTTTTACAAAGCTTGGAAGAAGCCAAGGAAGCCGAATAGTCTCCTATATGAAAATTGGAGATAGCTTTTCTACAGTAAAGGTACAATTGGTAGCTAGCACCCTGATGAAAAATATCTGCCAGAAACTCCAAAATGGCAGTGACTGGAGCATTGAAGGGGTTTTAATCATGCTGGGAAATCCATATCAAAAACATTTTGACTTACTGGAATAAATCTTTCTAGTGGAAGACTTGTGAGCCGCTACCAAAATCTTAAAAGGAGAAGACATACCAGGAAACCTAGCTATCACTGGATCTGGAGTAGCCAAGCTGCGAGATTCAGACTGACCAGAACTGGGTGTGGAATCCCTAAGGGATGTGTGATCAGATTCAGAACCAGGTCTAATGTCCAAGGAGGACACACTACTTGAGACCACAGAAAGGGGAACCAAACTTGGCGAGGCCAGAAGGGGGCAATGGAGGATCACTAAGCTCCCCAGTCATTGAGCTTTCTGAATGATTTTTGGGATCAGAGGGAGGAGGATAAGCATACAGAAGACCAGAGTGCCAAGCATGGACTACAGCATCAATGGGGTGCTCTCCTGGAGGGGGGTTCAGAATAAAAAACTTGCTACACTTCACATTGGAAGGAAAGGCATAGAGATCACAGAAAGGCAGACCCCACTTTAGAAAGATCTGTTTTGCTACTGAAGGATTCAGGGACCACTTGGTAAGCCATCAGAATAGATCTGATGAGCCTGTCCACCAGAATGCTGGACCTTCCCCGGAATGTGCGCTGCCATCAGAAAAAGGCGAGAGGAGATCATCCATTCCCACTATCTCATAGCTTTGTGACAAAATTGACAAGACCTGGTTCTCCCATTTGTAGATGTACCAGACTACAAACATACTGTCTTGACTGGACGGTAATCATCCCTTGGGGAAGATGGGCACGAACAGCTTGCAACGCCAACAGCACCACCCTTAACTCCAGGATGCTGATACGCAGACAGGTCTCCAGGGAAGACCAACTGCCTGGGACTGTCCTTTCCATGCAATGCCCCCACCCGAGTAGGGAGGAGTCCGTAGTCACCAGGGCATGAAGGATAAATGGACAACACAGAAGATGATCCGGGGATTGAAGCCACCAGAGAAGCGAATCACTGCAAGTTCAAGATAAACTAATTGGATAAGATAACGACAGATGTAGCAATGACACTGGCCTCCTAAGGTCCATTGGGGAACCCTCACATGCAGACTAGCTGTAGGAATTAGGGTGATCATGGCCATCATGGACCCCAACACCAGAAGAACAGACTCTGCAGGGGTATAATGGGTCTGAAGAATGTACAACACTTGTCTGAGTGATTGAAGTCATCTGGAGTTAGAAAAATCTTGCTCTAAGTGGTATCTATCAGAGCCCAAACGAAGTCGAGAACTTGAACTGGATCCAACTGGGACTCGAGATTTATGGTTATGCCTAGCTGGAGGGCAGTCTGGAGGAGATGATCCCTGGCCTGAATGTCGATGCCTGGAGTAAGCAGAAAGGAGCCAATCGTCCAGGTAGGGGAATACTTGGAAAGTACAGTTGTGTACACTTACCATAAATGTAGATGTTGAGTGGATTTCACTGTTGCAATCATTACATTTGGGTTATCTGCTTGCAGGTAGCCCTCAGTTGGATTGGGAAAGAAGGTTGGCAAATGAATGGACTTAAGAGCCACACTGGATACCACCTTGGGCATGGAGGATGGATTGGTTCTGAGGGGCACCCTGTCCGCATGAAAGATGAAAGGTTTCACTGCCATAAGGGCCTGTAATTCAGATACCTTTCTAGCTGAAGTGATTCCTAAAAGAAAGGCTGTTTTCCAAGAAAAAAATTTTACGTCTGCAGTAGCAGCTGGCTCGAAAAGAGGTAGCGTGAGTTTCTCAAAAACAAAGTAAAGGTCCCAGGCTGGGGCTGGAGCTTTCCTGGGTGGTCTCAAATTATTGGCCCCTCTGAGAAACTGTTTGAGCAGTGGATGAGATTAGAGGGGAGGTTCTGTGTTATAATGAGCTGAAATGGCTGAGGCGTGGATTTTAATGGAGGAAAAAGACAAGCCCTTCTGAAGCATCTCAGTTAAGTATTGTAAAATCTGAGGTAAATTGGTTCCAGGTGAAGAATCTTTTCCATTTTTCAGCATAAGATTTTTTAGTACTAGGCCTCCTTGCCTCTAAAATGATATCCATCACAGGTTTACTGAGGGATGGTAAAGGAGAGATTATGTAATTAGCCAGGCTGCAAGGTACAGTGTTAGAAGCTGAGGGTGCAGAATCTGCTTCTCCTGCTGCGACAACAGTGAAGGAGTCTGAGGCAGGTGCCATGGGGGTAACCGTGACACATTGCGCAGGAGGGGGTATCAGTGTTGGTGTCACCACTCTGGAGCAATCAAAATCATCCTTGGTTTGCCCTGTTTGATTTTTTAGTAGCACTCTGGAGGGCAAGACTGGGGAAGACACAGACTGATTGGATGTTCTGTCCTTCAGCTGGAAAAACCTCTTTCCAGGCTTGTTTGTGGGGGAAAAAATAAAAGATGTAAAAATAAATAGGAATATGGTTTGGGTCAGTATTGATGTAAAAAGTTTGTATACAAGCATCAGACATGAGCTTGGATTGGAAGCCCTTAGGTTTTTCCTTGGAAACTCTCCGGCTTCAGAGTATGTCATGGAAATGGTTCACTTTTGTTTGACACAATTTTTTTGAATTTAATAATATTATATATCAGTTACAGGGCACGGCAATGGGGGCTTCATTTGCCCCCATGTATGCAAACCTTTTTATGGGTTTTTTTGAAACTAATATAATTTATAAACATAGATTTTTTCAAGAACATGTTATTTATTATTTCAGATATGTTGATGATTTAATATTTTTGGTGGACAGTGACAAAGATACAATTACTGGATTTTTCAATGAAATCAATGTTAATGAATTTTATATTAAATTTGATGGCCTTAATATCGGTCATATTATCCCTTTTTTAGATATAGTATTGGATATTTCAGATGGTGAGAATATTATAACTCGGCCTAACAAAAAATTTGAAGGGAATTGCCAGTATTTACATGGAAATAGTGGCCATCCTTTACATGTCATTGAGGCTCTACCTTATGGTGAAATGCTACGTATTTCCAAGCTATGTAATAGATCTGATATATTTCATGAAGAAATGTGCCTGCTGGTGCAAGCATTTTCCACTCGAGGTTATGGCACAAACATTTTGGAAAAGAGTTTTACAAGATTGTGTACAGGGGTCAAACCCAGATATGTAAAATCTATTCAACAAAAAAAGTGTAGTACAATACAACATGATAATTCAGGTTCAAGTAAAGAAAATATTTATTTTGTTACTACTTATGGTTGTTTTACCAAACAGTTCCTTAATATTGTTAGTCAATATTGGCTTTATTTTTGTTCCCTCAGAAATGTTCAACAATGGCTTGATGTAAATATGAAGTTTTCTTACCGTAAAGGCAAGAATATAAAAGATTTTCTTGTAAGAGCTAAGATTAAGATGCCTGTATTAAGAATGTGTATGGAACCTGTTAAAATTGGGACTTTCCCTTGTGGTAAATGTAAGGTATGTAAACATATTGTATCCAATTTTAACTTTATTAATAATGTTAAATTTGATAGTCGGGGTACATTTAGCTGCAATTCTGAGGGTGTCATCTATGCTTTGAAATGCCCCTGTAACAAATTCTACATCGGGGAAACAAAGAGGGCTTTTAAAATAAGATTTTTGGAGCATTTAAGAGACATCAAAAATGGTAAAGAAGATAGCCCAGTTGCAGCACATTTTTTGGAAGTCCATGATAAATGTAATGAGGGCTTGAAAGGAACTATTTTAGAACAAGTTTGTGTTTCTATGTACAGTGATATTGATGTGAAAATTAGGTTAATGCAGAAAGAAACTGTATATATTTTAAAATTCAAAACTATGTCTCCTTTTGGGCTAAATGAAGAGCTCAACTGGAGAACATTAGTTTATTGAATTGTAATACTAATTGATTAATTATGTAATTATTTCATTTGCTATGTATATAAGTTGCTGCTTTTTGCAAGTGTTTTATTCTCCTTGAAGGCTTTTAGCCGAGACGTCAGAGAGAAAGATTCTGTGCTTTTAATAAATCCTGGTGGAACTTGTTCCTGTTGTTTGTTGTTATTGTTTGTGGGGGAGTCCTTGTGCAAAATTTGTCCAATTGGTATTTCTGGGGAGAGCCAAACAGGTCTATATCTGGGCTCTCCCATTTGCTTGTCAACATGTTGAAAATCCCTAGCTCCAGTTTCCACTCCTGTGGGTCCATGAGGTTTCTGCTTAGTCTGCCAGTGTATTTAATTTTCCTGGGAGGAACTGAGCTTGTATTTGCACTTGGGAGCTCAAGGTTGTGTTCCACAATGCCATGGCGAGTCTGCAGAGGGGGTAAGAATGTGTACCCACTGCTTGTTTATGTACCACATAACAGTAGTATTGCCTGTCTTTACCATTAGTTCTCCTGGAAGAATGTGGTCCTTGAAGGCTGTCACAGCATTCTGTACAGCTAACATTTCTTTTTGACTGATATGCAGGTGCATTTGATTTGGGTTCCATTTGTCCTCAATGCACTTCCCTGCCAGGTGAGCCCCCATGCATAGTCTGATGCATCTGTTAGGGTTTGGGAGGCAGGGGGTGGTGTGAAAGGTAGTCCCTTGTTTTGGTGGCAGACCTCTGCCCACCAAAGGAACTCTAGGCGTAGGCAAGGTATGATAGGAATCACTGCTTCTAGATCCTGAGAATGTTGACACCATAGGCTTTTTAGATACCACTGTAGTTTCCTCATATGTAGTCTTGCATATGAAATTAGAAGAATGCAGGAGGCCATGAACCCAAAGGCTTGCAGTATTTGTCTTGCAGACAGCAAGGTTTTTGTGGCCACTTGTTTGAAGTAGGTTGTCACACAAATGTTTCTCTGGCATAAGGTAAGCCGTCTGGGAAGTTGTAGTCGAGCTTGCTCCCAGGAATATAATTTGTTGACAGGGTATCAGGTGTGATTTCTTTTAGTTTATGGTGTACCCCGGACAAGTTAGAACCCTTTGTACAAAGGCCAGATGATTCAAAAGTATGTCCTGGCTTTCTGCATGAATTAGACAATTGTCCAGGTATGGGTATATTTGAATATTTCTTTGCCTGCAAAAGGCAACAACTGGAGCTAGGCACTTTGGCTTATCTACTGCGCCCAGGGTGTTCACAAAGGGCAGTGCAGAGAACTGATGGTGCGTGTAGCCTGCTTTGAAGCGTAGGTATCTTCTGCAATATTCCCCGATTGGGATGTACAGATATGTTTCTTTTAAATCTAGTGTTGCCAATCACGCATCTTTGCCTAGCATAGGAAGTAATTGGTGAAGAGTCAGTATCTTGAATTTTGGAATCTGCAAAAAGGTGTTTAGAGTACAGGTCCAGGATAGGACACCATGAATTGTCTTTTCTGGGTACAAGGAAAAGTCTCGAGTAGAAACCTTGTCCCTTTTCCTCTTCTGGTACCAGCTGAATAGCCCCCATGCTTAAGAGAGAAAGTACTTGTTTTTGGGCTTCTGCCCACTGATTTCTGGTTAGGTCTGGCCACCCGCTTGGCGTTGGCAACGTGTGGAAGTGAAATCTGTATCCCTGGGACACTATTTAAAACCCATTTGTCCTGGGTAATGAGTTTCAAGTTCCTTGCATGAAGAGCAATCTTTCCCCCCAAAGGGGCAGTCAGTTGATAAGTGCTTGGAAATTTTTAAAAGTAAGTCATTGAGACAGTTTACCATAGTGGGGAGTCTTGTTACTCCCAGATTTGGAAGTGGAGGCCCCCCACTGCTTAGTCCTGTCTCGACTGGGACTGAAATCTGGGGTTTTTGCTGCGTCTGGGTTTGGCTTGAGAAGACCTGGAAGGGGCTGGAAAGGACCAATTCTTAAAGGGCCAGTGCCTACTAAATCTAAGAGGCTGAACTTGTAAGAAATCTTTAACAGTTTGCATAGATTTCATTTTATCTTCCATCTTTTTAAGAACTTCCCAAGCCTTGTTGCCAAACAGGCGGTCCTGATTTAAGGGAGCATCCAACAGGTTAGCTTTAACATGATCAGGCAAAGACTGCTCCTTAAGCCAAACATGCCTTCTGAGCACAGACCCAGTAACAGCAGTCCTGCAAGAGGCCTCTAAAGAATCAAAACCACATTGCAAAGTAGGTTTTCCAACTTGTTCAGCAGAATGCATTAAATCCTCTATTTTCAGCACAGTCTGGAATCATCATTATTTTCTGTTTAATCAACCCAATAACATGTTGCTGATACTTTAACATATGAAACTGGTAGTTTAAAGCCCTAATGGCCAAGGTTGCAGAAGTATAAACCTTCTTACCCCATTTATCCAGTGCCCTGGAGTCTCTATCAGAAAGGGTAGGATTTTTAGCAGTAGAAGCCTTAATGCCCCTGGGCCCCTGTGAAGTCTCGGATCCGCAACAGGATTTTTAAAAAGGAACTTGTGTGACTCAGGGACCCTGTAATATTGGTCAGGTTTTCTGTGAGCAGGAGGCAAGGAATCAGGGGCCAAACTAGATTCCGAAAAATCATCAACAATGTCTAGTACAGGAGAAATAGCTAAAGGCCTATGCTGAGGTAGAAGTAAGAAATCCCAAAGTCGTTTTTTTGAATCAGAAAAATCCTAGCTTTCCCAGTGGAAATGCTCCCTTAAAGTATGTAAGGATTCCCCAAAAGAAAAATCCTCTGGAGGGGAAGCAGAGGGGAATGGAGTCCTCTGCATCAGAATCCTCATAAGTAGATCAGGGCAAATCCAGATCAGAAGAATCAGAAAAAAAACAGAATCCTGGTCAGAAGATTCATAAACAGCTTCAGCCCTAGGCCTCTTAGGAAGGGGGGGGGGGGTTGGCTACCTCCGATTACAGTTATTTGATCTTCAAACATTATCATTTGTTTTTTAGGCATGGAGGCCTGAGCATCATTTTTTAGGCATGGTTCCAGATTTAGGCCTAAGTGAATGAGGCGTCCGTTTAATATGCAAGTTCGTAGGCCTGAAAACACCCTCAGAAGCTGGTACCTGCACAGCAGCTCCAGACCCATCCAAGGTAGAGACATTTGCGGGTTTCTTAGTCGAAGGATCTCGCGGCATACCGGACTCTGAATGGGTCTCAGTAGAGGCCTGCAAATCAGAAGTAGCGAGTATCAGGGGCTGCAAATGTGCCAGAGTACCGGCGAAGTGGCGACTGGCTTAGAAGCAACGTCGGCAGTTTTGGACCTCGGCGGCCTGTCTCGGTCTTTATCTTTGCGTTTTTTCAGAATCCCAGTAGTCGGATGGCTAACCGACATTTCTGGATAATTAAACAGAGAACCAAAATATTTAAAGGTGAAAATCTACAGACGACGGATAGTGTGCTGACTAAAGCACAAAACTGACAGCAAGGTACGTCGTGGTCAGGGCCTAGGCAAGGAATACAGTACGAATGAAAATCTTTATCAGGTTCCCGTTTTCCACAAGTAATGCAATTAACTTTTAGTGACATTGGAAAGGAGCAAGAAAAAGTTTCCCCAATGAGGTACTTCACTTTAGTTGAAGACTTCGGTTCTGAAACCGAAACGAAAATTTCAGAAGTGGCCCACCAGCACTTGCTAACTGCTTCAGGAACCGCACTGCAAGAAAGACTGATGTAATGGCATCGGCTGCATGTTTTATACCCCTGACGACCTGACTTCATGGAAGAAGGGACAGCAACCGACGCAGGACCCAAGACTTTGTTAATCAGGCCAACTTGAGGGCTACCTGCAAACAGATAACCCAAATGTAATGACTGCAACAGTGAAACACGAAGAACATCCCCTGCAGCCGCAGGTGAGCGACCACCACTGCCATCACTTGGAACACCCTGGGGGTGGTGCTGAGATTAAAGGGGAGTGCTCTGAAATAATGATTGGCTCCCAGCCAGAAGCAGAGTAATCTCACAGTGCGCCTGTCTATTTTGATGTGGTAGTACGCATCGGTGGTGCAGAGGTTAGCATTGCCGCCTCACAGCAAGAGGTTCTCTGGTTCGATTCTTGGCTGGGGTGCCTTCTGTGCGGAGTCTGCATGTCCTCCCTGTGGTCGCATGTGTTTCCTCCAGGTGCTCTGGTTTCCTCCCACATCCCAAAGACATGCAGTAGGTGGACTGGACACTAAATTGGCTCTAGGTGTGTGTATACGCCTTCTGTGGAAGGTTGGGCACCGGGCTAGCAACTCGACACTGTAAAACTCCACTGTCAATCATGAGTGGACAGATGATCCGCTGTGGCAACTCCTAACCGGGAAAAGCTGAAAGAAGTAGTACACATCTTGGAGGTTCACAGAGCACATCCAGTCGTTCTATGCAGAAATGGCAGAATGGATTGGGGAGTGACCACCTAGAATTTTGTCTTGGCAACTGACAGGTTTTAAGGTTGAAAGATCCAGGATGGGTCAAGTCTTTGGCACCAAAAAGAACCTGGAATAGATCCCTGGACTGGTCTGGGGAGATGGGCTGAATGACTCATTTTTCCAGTATCTTGGAAATTTCCACTGCTGCCTTCTCCCGTTGCGTGGGTGAAACATTCAGGTGGTGTTTGGATGGGACTGGGGGTTCAAGGAAGGGAATTGAATATCCTCTTGATAGAATCTGCAACACCAAACGATAGTCTGTGATGGACTCCCACGCTGTTTGGTGCATAGAGGGACTTCCCCCAGCTGCCTCCACAGACAAGCAGTCGGGCAACCCTTCAGGGCTGCTGCGAAGGTCTGTCCATGAAAGAACTCAAAACTCCTGGTTCCTCTAACCCCCTCTGCCATGAGGACGGCATCTGTCATATCCCCCTCTGCCTTTTGGGGGAAAGGAGAGTCCCGACTGCAGTGGGAAAAGCCATGAGATTTTTGTAACCACATCTTCCTCACCCCACGTGGATTCTGGAAACAGGATCTTTGTGGGGTTGAGAAGTGAATCCAGAGGACAAACAAGGTCTTCCCCTTTTCCTCACTCTGGGCTAAAGTCTCGGTCTTGCCAAAAAGAGTGGAACTGTCATAACGCGCATTTATAAATGAGGCGGCTTGAAGGGCTCTGTGAATGCACAAAGCCGGAGCCCAGCATGATGCCTAATAGCAACTTCTGTTCCAGCCACCCTAGAGGCACCTTCCGTGGCATGAGACAGGAGCCTCACAGAGGCACTGGAAATAGATGTTAAGGTGGTCATACGGGAAGAGAACACCTTCTCTTCTGCCGACATGGACTCCGGGCCAGACTCTGCGACTTCTTTGACCAGGTCCTGCTGCAGTCTGATGACATGTGCCATACAGTTCAGTGCACACAAGGCAAATGTGGCTGAAGCATAAGCCTGCTGGCTGAACCGGTCCATGGTCCGGTACTCTGTCAGGTGGATGGAATGTATGGCTCTCCTGAGCAATCTTTCTTGGTGGTCACTACAACCACCATGACATCAACCAGGGATCCCTTGACCAATGCTACCTGTCCGAAAGGTATGGCTCTCTCCTGAGCAATCTTTCTTGGTGGTCACTACAACCACCATGACATCAACCAGGGATCCCTTGACCAATGCTACCTGTCTGAAAGGGCACTTAGAATTTTATCAGGTCACTTGGGAATGGGTTCCACTGTGTTGGGCTCCTTCCATGCCATGGATGAAATCAAGCTCACAAGCAGATCAGATGGAGGGGACACCCAGGAGGTAGAGGATCCTGGGCCAAAACTCCTCCAGGAACAGACTCATCCGGGTTGGGGTTTTGGACAGACCATCCCCATGCTGGTGTAGGATTTCTATGAGGTCTCCAAGAGAGACATCACCTGGGAGTGACTGGGGAGGACCCTCCCATTCCTCCAAATCAGTGTCTTCTGTGAAGGACTCCAGCGGGGAGTCCAAGTGTATCCTTTTTCACGTATGTTTCCAAGGGAGCTCCTGGGGGGGGGGGGGGGTCCCTGGGGCACAGAGATAAAGTACAGTTGTGTAAACTTACCATAAATGTAGATGTTGGAGTGTATTCACTGTTGCAGTCATTACATTTGGGTTATCTGCCTGTACAAGTCCTCAGCCGTCCTGAATATCAGTCTTGGGTCCTGCGTCGGATGCGGTCTCTTCTTCCACGTCGTCAGGTAGTCAGGGGTATAAAGCATGCAGCAGACACCATTACATCCGCTTTTTTTGCCCCATATGTCAGGTGCCCCCATAAAGGAAAACACATATATATAAATAAAGGTTACACCTCCAACAAAAAACAAATACTCCAGAAAGCTGAAATACACTAAACAAGAAGAAAGGCATAGCCAAGAGAAGTCAGGGGGCTGGAGGGAGGGTAACCAGAACTGCAACAGTGAATACACTCAAACATCTACATTTATGGTAAGTGTACACAACTGTACTAGGTTCTTCGTGTTCTTCTGTTGCAGTCATTACATTTGGGTAGATTTCCAAAGTTAAGGCAGGGAGGAGGAAGTTAGAGAGCATTAGGACCAGCTATTAAGCCCTGCAAGACTGCAGTGGCAAAACCAGCTGTGGACTTGGAAAACATAGGCAAGTGGTAATGCTTGGTGAAGGTATGTACAGAGCTCCAGGTAGCAGCTTCTAGGATGTCCCTGGTAGGGACACCTCTGGGAAAGGCTGTAGAGGTCGATGCAGCCCTGGTGGAATGTGATCTTATCCCCTGAGGGGTAGGTTTTCCATGTTGCAAAAAAGACTGCAATGGCCTATCCACTTAAAAATGATTTGCTTTGAAATGGCCTTCCCCTCTGCCCCTGCAGCAAAGGCAACTAGCAGCTGTTCAGTTTTTCTGAGAGGCTTAGTCCTGTCCAAATAAAATCTTAGTTGTCTTTGCACATCCAAAGAGTGCAGTATTCGTTCTCCTTTGTTCTGTGGATTTGGAAAAAAGGTAGGCAAATGAAAGGACTAATTAAGGGCCACACTGGATACCACCATGGGCATAAAGGAAGTATTGGTCCTGAGGTACACCCTGTCAGCATGGAAGATGATGAAGGGCTCCACTGCCATGAGGGCCTGAAGTTCAGACACTCTTCTTGCTGAAGTGATGGCTAGAAGGAAAGCAGTTTTCCAAGAAAGGAATTTCAACTCTGCAGTTGCAGCTGCCTCAAAAGGAGGTAGAGTTTCCAATACAAAGTTAAAGCCCCAGGCTGGAGTATGGGCTCTCCTGGGTGGTCTTAAATTTTTGGACCCTCTGAGGAATTGTTTCAGCAGGGGGTGAGGGAAGAGGGGTGGCTCAGTATCATAATGTACTGAAATGGCTGACGCATGAATCGTAATTGATGAAAAGGAAAGGCCCTTGTGGAGCATCTCTGTTACGAATTGAAGAATATGCTGTACGCTGGGCACGGTTGTGCCCATCCCTTGAGTCTGGCTCTCGGAACAGTATCTTTTCCACTTTTCAGCATAGGATTTTCTAGTACTAGGCCTCCTGGCCTCCAGAATGACATCTAGCACCTGCTGAGTGATGCTATTGGAGAGCTCAACGAATTACCCAGGCTGCAAGGTTCAGGGTTTGAAGCAGGGGGATGCAGAATCTGGCCATCCTGCTGGGACAGCAGGGAAGTAGTCTGAGGCAGGTGCCATGGATCCTGCAGTGACATACTGCGCAAGAGGGGGTACCAGTGTTGGCGTGGCCAGTCTGGTGCAATCAGTATTGCCCTTGGTTTGTCTTGTTTGATCTATAGCAGACTTTTCAGGAGGAGAGGCAGAGGGGGAAAAGCAAACAGAGAGGCTTTCCCAGGTGAGGGACAGGGCATCCACATTCCAAGCTTGGCTGTGGGGAGTCCTTGTGCAGAATTTGCCCAATTGGTAGTTCTAAGGAGAGGCAAACCGGTCTATCTCAGGATTCCTCCATTTGTTTCCCAAAATGTTGAATATCTTTGGTTCCAGTTCCCATTCGTGTGGGTCCATGAGATTTCTGCTTAGGTCGTCTGCCAGTGAACTTAGCTTGCCTGGCAAGAATGGAGATTGCAGGTGCACTTGGTAGCTCAAGGCTATGTTCCACAGAGCCATGGCTAGTCTGCAGAGAGGATACGAGTGGGTTCCCCCCTGCTTGTATATGTACCACATAACAGTGGTGTTGTCTATCTTTACCAGTAATTGTCCTGGAAGAATGTGGTCCTTGAAGGCGGTCGAATTCTGTACAGCTAACATTTCTTTTTGACTGATATGCAGGTGCATCTGACTGGTTCCATTTGCACTGAATGCACTGCCCTGCCAAGTGAGCACCTCATGCATAGTCTGATGCATCTGTTAAGGTTTGGGCGGCAGGGGGTAGAATGAATGGCAGTCCCTTGTTGTGGTGGCAGGCCTCTACCCACCAAAGGAACTCTCTCTTTATACAAGGAATGATAGGAATCATTGATTCCAGGTCCTGTGAATGCTGACACCATAGGCTTTTTAGATACCATTGTAGTTTCCTCATATGCAGTCTTGCATATGGAATTAGTAGAATGCAAGAGGCCACGAACCCCACGGCTTGCAGGATTTTCCTAGCAGATAGCTGGGTCTTTGTGGCAAGTAGTTTGAAGTAGGCGGTCAAACTTGTTTCTCTGGTGTGAGGTAAGCCATCTGGGAAGTTGGTTCAAGCTTGTTCCCAGGAATACAATTTGTTGGCAGGGTACTAGATGAGATTTCTTTTCGTTTATGGTGTGCCCCAGTGAGGTTCGAAGTTTCTTTACAAATGCCAGATGATTTAGTAGCATGTCCTGACTTTCTGCCTGAATTAGACAATCGTCCAGGTATGGATATATTTGAATACTTCTTTGCCTGTAAAATGCAATGACTGGAGCTAGGCACTTTGTGAATACCCTGGGCACAGTAGATAGGCCAAAGGAAGTGCAGAGAACAGATAGTGCATGTAGCCTGCTCTGAAGCGTTGGTATTTTCTGCAAGATTCCCTTATTGGAATGTGCAGGTAAGCTTCCTTAAATCTAAGGTTGCCAACCAGGCATCTTTGCCTAGCATGGGAAGCCGCTGTTGGAAGGGTTAACATTTTGAATTTTGGGATTACCAAAAAGGTGTTTAGAATAGAGAGGTCCAGAATAGGACACCAGGAGCTGTCTTTACTGGTTACCAGGAATAATCTTGAGTAAAAACCTTGTCCCCTTTCTTCTGCTGGGACAGGCTGAATAGCCCTGATACTTAGAAGAGAGAGAGAAAACCTGCTGTTGAGCCTATGCCCACTGATTTGAGGGTAGGTCTGGCCAACCATTTGGGGTTGGTAAGGTGTGGAAGTGGAATCTGTATCCTTGGGAAACTATATTTAAAATCCATTTGTCCTGGGTAATGAGTTCACAGTTTTTTGCATGCAGTGTGATCTTTCCCCCTAAGGGAGCATGCAGTTACAGAGGGCTGGGAAGGATTAAGGTTAAGTCATAGTGACAGTTTTCCATTGGGGGGGGGGGGGGTGTCTTACTACTTCCAGCTTTGGAAGTAGAAGCCCCCCACTGCTTAGGCCTGCGAGTACCTTGAGACTGTAGGCTAGGTGGTCTGATGTTCCTGGGTTTGGACTGAAGGCCTGCAAGAGACAGGAAAGGACCAATTCTTATAAGGCCAATGCCTACGGAATCTGGGAGGCTTTACTTGCAGGAAATCTTTAACAGTTTGCATAGATTTAGCTTTTTCCTTCAGCTTTTTAAGGATGACTTCTGCTTTACTGCCAAACAGGTGATCTTGTTTTAAGGGAGCATCCAGTAATTTAGCTTTAACATGATCTGGCAAATTTTGTTCCTTAAGCCAAGCATGCCTAAGAACAGATCCAGTGACAGCTGCTCTGCAAGATGCTTCTAGAGAGTCAAAACCACATTGCAAAGTATGTTTACCAACTTGTTCAGCAGAATGCATTAAATCCTGTAATTTTATGTTTTCAGCATAGTCTGGAATCATCATTTTCTGTTTAAGTAGTCCCATAATATGTTGCTAATACTTCAACATATGAAACTAGCAGTTTAAGGCCCTAATGGCCAAAGTAGCAGAAGTGTATACCTTCTTACCCCATCTGTCCAAGGCCCTGGAATCTCTAATCGTAAGGGGTAGAGCTTTTTGACAGTAGTAGCCTTAATGCCTTTAGGCCCCTGGGAAATGGTCTCTGGGTCCGCAGTTGGATTTTTGAAAAGGAACTTGTGAGAGGCAGGTACTCTAATACTGGTCAGGTTTCCTGGGAGCCGGAGGTAGAGTGTCTGAGGCCAGGATAGATTCCAAGAAGGCATCCTCTACAATGTCAAAGACAAGAGGGATAGCTGAAGGCCTGCGTTGAGGTAGGAGTAAGAATTCCCCAAGCCTCTTTTTGGAGTCAGAGTAATCCTGGCTTTCCCAGTGGAAATGCTTCGAGTGTGCAAGGTTTCATCAAAAGAAAAATCCTCTGGAGGGGAAGCAGAGGGAATGGAGTCCTCTGCATCAGAATCCTCATAGGTAGACAAAGGCAAACCTGTTAATCAGAAGAAACAGAAATTTCAGAATCCTGATCAGAAGGAAAATCAATTCTAGGCCTCAGAGGGAGAAGGCTGGCTTCCCCTAAATTAATAAGGTCTTCAACCATTCTTATTTGTGTTTTAGGCATATGGGCCTGACCATGCGGTTTGGACGTCTGTTTTATAGGCGTGGGTTGAGTTTTAGGCCTTGAAGAAGAAGATGGCATCTTTTTGAAATGCAAGTCCGTAGGCCTGAATACACCCTCAGAAGCCGGTGCCTGCACAGTGGCTCCATACCCATCCAAGGTAGAGACATCCACAGGTTCCATAGTCGAAGACGCATCTCGCAGCATACCAGACTCAGAATGGGTCTCAGTAGAGGCCTGCAAATCTGAAGTAGCAGGTATGAGGAGCTGTGAAAGCGCCCAAGTACCAGTGAACTGGCGACTAGCTTAACGGAAGCTTAGTCAGCAGCTTTGGACCTATGCGGTCTGTCTCTGTCTTTATCTTTATGTTTTTTCAGAATGTTGGTAGTCTGATGGCTTACCGAAGCCATTTCTGGATAATTAAACAGAGTACCGAAATAGTTTGCTGCAAAATTGACGACGAATAGTTTGAGGATTGACTAAGGCACAAAACCGACAGCGAGGGACATTGTGGTCTGGGCCTAAGGAATGCAGTATGAATGAAAATCTTTGAGGTATTTGCATTCCACAGGTAATACAATTGTTAAGTTTTACTGACATCGGTTTAGAGCAAGAAAAAGGATTCACAACGGGGTACTTAACTTTTTTGAAGACTTCAGTTCTGAAACTCAAACGAAAATTTCAGGTGTCGGCCGACAGGCACTTGCGAACTGCTTCTGCTTCGGGCACCGCAAGGCAAGAAAGACTGATGTAATGGCATCGGCTGCATGCTTTATACCCCTGACTACCTGATGTCATGGAAGAAGAGGCAGCATCAGACGTGGGACCCAAGACTTTGATATTCAGGCCATCTGAGGGCTACCTGCACACAGATAACCCAAATGTAATGACTGCAACAGTGAAATAACGAAGAACATCAGGCTGCCGCTGAGCGGAAAGGATGAGGGATTCCAAACAAGAAAGAGGGAGCCAGGATGGACTGAGGATAACGTCAAGGGTCTCAGGGGGAACCGAGAAAACCCTCTCCACCACATCAAAAGCAGAGACAGAACAAATCCCCAAAGCTAGGACCAGTAAATTACAGTAAGTGTACACTTACCATAAATGTAAATGTTAGAGTGTTATTCACTGTTGTAGTAAAACATTTGGGTAATCTGCTGGCAGGATGCCCTCAGTCTGCCTGAATTCCAAAGTCTTGGGTCCTGCGTTGGTTGCTGTCTCCTCTTCCATGACGTCAGGTAAAACAAGCAGCAGACACCATTTTCTTTAGTTTTTCTTGCCCCAAATGCGCCCCCCAAAAAGGTAGCAAAACTATATTAAATTATATATATATATATACCTATATATATATATATATATATATATATATATATATATATATATATATATACACACACACACACACACACACCATCGATGTATCCATATAAAGCTTCACAACCTGAACACAAAGAAATGGAAACTTCTTATAAACTTCTCACACAACCCCATATCCTCACCTATAAAGCATCTTTTAAGGGATGGGGACGTACACCCTAATCCATGCCCTACCATAGCAGCTTCACTAAATAACCACTGCACACCTGACCTAAACCAGACTAGACTAAACAAACTTACTAACTCCCAACTTATAGCACACCTCAATACTCGCAGTATCAACAACAAAATTGCCCACATTCATGCTCTACTTGAAACTCACTCAATTGACATTTTCTGCCTCACAGACACATGGTTAAAGCCAGGAATCAAGGATAATGAAATAATTCCTCCTGGCTACAACATTCTGAGGCAGGACCGCCTAAAGCGTAAGGGAGGAGGAGTTGCACTCCTCTACAAAAATGGATTACAGATCTCCTCTATTAATGACATTCCACCCTTGCAAAATAAGGCTGAAATCCTAATCTCTAAACTGCAGATTAACCCTAACAAATCCCTCTATGTAATTTGTCTCTATTTACCCCCTGGTAACAACAACATAATTATTGAAGATATGCTTGGCTGGCTGTCTACAACCTACCCACAGGAAACAATAGTACTAGGTGACTTTAATACCATTAACCTCTCCACTCATATTAATCTCCATGGTTTTACTCAAACAATCAACTTAACGACCAGAATCAACAAACCTACAAAAAAAGAGAGTACCTTAGACTGGATACTCACAAATAAAGACCCAAGTACTTATAAGGTAGGTACCTTACCAGACGATCTTAGTGATCATATGCTTACCTACATAACAAGACAAAAGAATGATATCTCCATCACTCCAACCTACAGAACAATTCGGTCTAAGAAACACTTCAACCCTGAACTCTTCCAAAATGAACTTGGAGCTTGCAATTGGAAACCTGTAAAAACCCTTCCACTTGATGAAGCTGTCACATATTTTAACTCAATTTCTTGCTATCCTTGATGAGCATGCACCCTTACGATCTATTAGAGTAAAATTCAAACCAGCCCCATGGCTAACACTAGAGACTAAGCATAAAATACTACTTAGAAATAAAGCTTGG
>NC_056747.1:439970795-440043295 GCF_019279795.1 Protopterus annectens | reverse complement strand
TGTAATGTCACCAGCCAAGCATTCTTGCCCAGCATGGGCAGAAGCTGCTGCAAAGTCAGCATTTTGAATCCAGGTGCAATTAACCATAGGCAAGACTGCTCTGCAATTTGTAGCATGTTACAGGCCACCCTCTCAAACTCAGGAACCTCACATGGCCTTCCTGAAAACAATGGAGGGGATAAATGTATCTCCAAACACCATCATACTAGGTGACTTCAACTACCCTAATATAGACTGGGAACACTACTCAAGCCCAAACACTCTAGCCCAAAGGTTCCTGGAGTTCATAAACTCAAATGCCATGGAACAACTAGTCACCATCCCCACAAGAGGAGAAAACATACTTGATCTCATCATCACGAACATGGGATCAAAATGTTCAACACCGGAAGTATACCCCTCACTGGTGAGATCAGATCATAAACTAATCTCGCTGGAGGTCCTCGTCCCCCCACCTGAAATAAAAAGACCACAGTGAAAAACTTCTCAAAAGCAGACTTCACACTTCTAAAACTAATGTGGTCTCCTTTAAGGCCCCTGAGCCAGTGGTAAACATTACTCAAACCGCTGAATCACTTACAAATGCCTTCTACCAGCACCTACAGGACTGCATGGATCAGGCAATCCCAAACAAAACTAAAACTCTTTGTACCAAAGGCAAGCGTCCAGTCTGGTGGACCCCAGCCATAAACAAGCTCTACAACAAAAGGAGGAAGCTACTACAAGATAGAGCAAAATCCTTGAAAGGTAAGACACCTTTGATCATTATAAGTAAAAAACTAAGAGCTCTCATAAAATCATCCAAGGCAAATTTTGAGAGAAAAATCGCCAAGGACTCAAAAGACAATCATAAGGCCTTCTTTAGCTATGTTAGAAACCTAGGAGGAAACTCCCAGATATGCTCAGAATTAGTTCAAAATGATGTGAAGATTACTGAACCTACACACATTGCCAACATACTGACTGTCAGGTTCAGTGCAAACTTCTCCCCCCCCCCCAAAAGGAGAGATATCTATACCAGAGGATTGTAGCCCCCCAAACATCTCCAACACCCAGGTGAGAACTGCTCTCTCCAAAGCAAAAAACACAGCATCCATGGGACCGGATGGTGTCCCCGGCTGTGTGCTCCACGAACTCAATGAGGAATTAAACCCGCAGTTAGGACAGCTGTTTAATCTTAGCCTCACCTCAGGATATGTACCCAAGGAGTGGCGCACGGCGACTGTGGTCCCACTTCACAAAGGCGGTGCCTCCACCGACCCTGGAAATTACCGTCCTATTAGCTTGACAAGCCTTATCTGCAAAGTCATGGAGAGGATCATAATGGAACTCATAAATAAAGACATAGGGAACTTGCAGACTTTGGATCCAACCCAGTTTGGCTTTGTCAAAGGCAGATCATGCCTTTTAAACTTGGTTGACTTTTTCAAGACAGTCACCAAAGCCATTGATGAGGGAAAGGCAGTCCATACAGCCTACCTTGACCTGGCAAAGGCCTTCGACACAATACCCCACTCAGGTATCATCGAAAAACTCATCAGCTTGAATGTAAACCCATACATCACAAGATGGGTTGCAAACTGGCTAAGTGACAGAACCCACAGGGTCAGAGTTGCTGGAGCCATGTCAGACTCAAAGCCCGTCACAAGTGGTGTCCCACAGGGACCAGTCCTGGGTCCACTCTTGTTCGGCATCTACTTTTCTGAAGTACAAGCAAACACAGGAGGGTTATGGCTGACAAAGTTTGCAGATGACTGCAAACTGGGCGCCATAGTCGAAAACACATCTGACACACATATCCTTCAGAAGGGCCTCACAGAAACGGATAACTGGTGCCAGAGCCATGGCCTAAAGTTAAATGCCAAGAAATGCATAGTCATACCCTTCGGGAAAAACAAGGTTACCCCTAGCTACCATATAGGTGGCAATCCACTGAGCACAGAAGAAGTCATCAGGGATCTGGGGACCCAGGTTGACAGTAGCCTCGCTTGACACTCATGTTGCTAAAGTAGTTAGGAAAACCTTCTACATTGCCCACCTGATCATGAAGGGATTCACATCTAGATCAAGGGAGGTCATCGTCCCCCTGTACTCATCACTCATTAGACCTATGATTGAGTACAATGCCCCATTCGGAATGTATCTGACCCGACACCTGCAGCAGCTGGAAAGGCCCCAAAAGTTCCTCACCAAAAGGATAAAGGGTCTCAAAATATGTCTTATGCTGCCCGACTGAAAGAACTCCAGCTCTATTCAGTCTCATACCGCTTGCTCAGAGGTGACCTGTGCCTGACATACAAGGCCATGTCAAACCCTGATTTGATGAATATGCTTCACCTCAAAAAATCTAGATCCCTCAGAACCACAAGGGCGGGAGACTTAAACCTTGACACGGTTATTAATAGAACGTGCTGGAGGGACAGATTCATCACCCAGAGACTCCCTATGCTGTGGAACAAAATCCCGGTACATGTGAGGCAGAGCACCTCGCTGGCCTTGTTCAAGAGGAATCTTGACCAATGGATGGGGGATCGCAGATATACCCCAGGGATTACTTCAGTGTCACTGCTTGACAGAGGCACAGCAAAATAATAGGCATAGTTTTATTCAAACTAAAGGGGTGGTGAAAGCCAAATAACTATGGACTAGGCTTATAAATGCCCTTTGGCAGATAGCCTAGTACGAACCTGTGAACCTGTGAATTTTGGAATGTCCAGGTATGTGTTTAAAATTGATAAATCCAGTATTGACCGCCAGGCCTTGTCCTTTCTGGGTACCAAGAACAGTCTTGAGTAAAAACCTTGTCCTTTTTCCTGTACTGGTACTGTCTGAATGACCCCCATATCCATGAGGGACATAACCTGCTTCTGTGCCTCTGCCCATTGATTTTTTTTGGCCGATCTGGCCAACCGTTTGCCATTGGCAGAATGTGGAAATGAAATCTGTATCCCTGTGATACTATGTTCAGCACCCACTTGTCCTGGGTTAACTGTCAATTTTGAGCAAAAAGTGCTAATCCCCCCCCCTCCCTCCCAAGGGTGCTGCCAAAAGATAAGTGCTTGGTGAAGGCAGAGGGAAATCATTGGGACTGTTTTCTGTAGGTTTGCACTTTATCTCCTCCAGATTTGGAGGTAGAAGTGCCCCATTGCTTTGACCTGTATGAATCTAGTGCCTGGTATCTGGAACCCTTAGGGCATCTGGATTTACCCCTTTGAGTTTTGTCTGACACAGGAAAGGACCACTTTTTTGTAGGCCAGTGTCTACTGAATCTTGGTGGCTGCACTTGTAAGAAGTATTTTACAGTTTGCATAGACTTAGTTTTGTTTTCTATTTTCTTTAAAACCTCTTCTGCCTTAACACCAGAGTGTCATGCTGTGAAGGTGCATCTAGTAATTTAGCTTTAACATGATCAGGCAAATTTTGTTCTTTTAGCCAGGCTTTACTCCTAATCACAGATCCAGTAACTACAGCCCTGCAGGAGGCCTCACGAATCAAAACCACATTGCAAAGTATGCTTTCCAACCTGTTCAGCTGCATGCAATAATTCCTGCAATTCTTTATTTTCTGCACATTCAGAAATAAACAATTTTCTGTTTCAGCAATCCCATAATATGTTTTTGATACTAGAGCATATGAAATTGGCAGTTTATGGCTCTAATTGCCAAGGCTACAGATGTATAAACCTTTTTTCCCCCATCTATCCAGTGCCCTTCAATCTCTGTCACAGGGGGTAGGATTTTTTTCTTTTGAGGCCTTAACTCCGTTCGGACCCTGTGAAATAGTTTCAGGGTCAGCAGCAGGGTTTCTAAATAAAAATTTGAGAGAGTCAGGGACCCTATAATATCTGTCAGGCTTGCTGGGAGCCGGAGGTAAGGAGTCAGGGGTCAAGCTTGATTCCGAAAACGCATCATCCACAATGTCTAAAACAGGGGGTATGGCTAAAGGCCTGTGCTGAGGGAGAAGGAAATCCCCGAGCCTCTTTTTTGATTCTGAGAAGTCTCGACTCTCCCAGTGAAAATGCTCTCTCAAAGTATGCAAGGTTTCTCCAAATGAATAATCCTCAGGAGGTGATGCAGATGGTAGAGACTCCTCTACATCAGAATCCTCATAGGGAGGAATAGATAATTCCCGCGCTGAAGAAATAGAAACCTGATTTGAAGATTCATAATCAGTGTCTTGCCTAGGCCTCTTGTCTGGCGGGGGATGGGAACCCCTAATCAAGGTAATAAGGTCTTCAGCCATTTTGATCATCTGTTTTTTAGGCATACAGACCTGTACACATGGCTCATGCGTCAGTGTTTTAGTTTTAGAAGTTGCTTTTGTCCATGGTTTTGCAGCAGTTTGATATAAAAATGTTGAGGTCTGAATACACCCTCAGAAGCCGGTGCCTGCTCAGCGGCTCCAGACACATCAGAGGGAGATACAGCCGTGGGTCCAATACTTGGAGTATCTCGCGGCATGCCAGACTCCACATGGGTGTCTGCAGAAGCCTGCGACTTGAAGGTAGCAGCTATCAGGGGCTGCGAAAGTGCCTCGCTGAGTACCGGCGAACTGGCAACTGGCTTAGGAGAAGCTTCATCATCTGTTTTGGACCTCGGCTGTCTGTCTCTGTCCTTTTCTTTGCATTTATGCACTCCGGTAGTCGGACTGCTATCCGACATTTCTGGGTAGTTAACTCAGTTTCCAAAATACTTTGAGGCAAAACTGTACCGACACTTAATAGTGAGTTGGTTAAATCTAGCACAAAACTGACAGCCAGGCACATTATGATCAGGGCCCTAGGCAAGGAATACAGTATAAATGGAAATCCTTATGAGGCATTTGCTTCCCCACAAGTAATACAAATAACTTTTTCTGACATCGGTATGGAGCAAGAAAAAAAGTTTCCCCAACGGGGTACTTCGCTTTAGTAAAGACTTCGGTTCTGAAACTCAAACTCGAATATTTCAGGCGTCGGCCGACCGGCACTTGCGAAATGCTTCTGCTTCAGGCACAGCGCGGCAAGACTAAAGAAAATTGTGTCGGCTGCTTGTTTTATACCCCTGATGACCTGATGTCATGGAAGAGGAGACAGCAACTGACGCAGGACCCAAGACTTTGGAATTCAGGCCAACTGAGGGCAACCTGCCAGCAGATTACCCAAATGTAATGACTGCAACAGTGAAACACGAACAACAGATCCATCAGCCTCTGTCGATGGGGGAGCTGGATCACAGCCTCCAGGCGCGAAGACTCTGGCTGGAAGGGCAGACTCCGAAAACCTCAAAGCAGATGCCAGCCCTTCGCATCCGGCACAGAGACTACAGCTCAGAGAGCCTGATGGCTCCGAACTGGTTGGAGGCGAGCCACTCAGGGCAATGGTTGACATAGCTGTACCTGGGATCTCTGCCATCAACATCTTGATGCAGAGACACGTCAGACCCAAAGACTCCACAGCAGATTCGGATCGGAGAAGGAGCAATGTGAAGTAAGGCAGACTGCATGCTCCCAGCCCCAGGGCGGAAGGGGTAGACAAAGACTCCCTTCTGCACCTGGGTTCGGATGAATTTCTATACCATCCTGTCCACCTCGGCTTCAGAAAGACTACGGGTGGACCAGATGGAGGAAGCTACAGATATGGGCAGAAAGAGGATAAAGGGGATAGGGCCTGACAGACCTCCGGCAAGTAACAAGGCAATCTGAGCAGAGTGGAACCCGGGCTGGGATCCAGGTGGGATATAGCCAGGGTCTCAGCCGAAGCACAGTCAAGGGACTGCTTTCCGGGCATATCCCACTCCCTGTGACACTGCTTTTCCATGTCCCCCACCTTCTTAGCGGGAAGAAGAGTCCCAGAGGCCACGGCAAAGGAAGCAGCAGAGGCCTTTCAAAATAAGTGGGTTCTTCCTGTCGATCAATACGAAGGGGCTGAAGCCCTCAGACTGAAAAGGAGTCGTTCAGGTGTGCTACTCCCAGATATACAACACAGTGTGACCATTGGAAGGGGGGGTTTACATCCACACAGTGCATTTCCAAAAACCTAGCTTGGGGGGTCTCAGCCATGGTAGATGGAAATCAAGGACACAATTTCACTAGATAGAATGAAAGAGGGACTTATTTATTTAATTTATTAGAGAATAGATGCCAGAGCGCAAGAACAGGTAAGGTATAGAACTACAGAAAGAGTTGGGAAGGATGAAAAAAGCAGAAAGACTGCCAAAAAAAAAAAAAAAAAAAAAAAAAAACCTTCACTTACCAGGAAACTCCAAGCTAGCAGACCACAATGCTGACCGAACATGCTGCAAATGAGATCTGAGAGGAGGAAAGAGACAGGGGCATTACAGTTAGGAAGGAGCTTGGATCCAATGTTGGAAAATGCGTCAGAGTAGGACCCTTACCGGATCCGTACTCCCACAGTTTGAAGATCAAATGAAAACAAAGAAAAGTTGTGTAAAATCTTACCATAGCCATAGACAGACTTCCCTTCCATGTTGCAGTATTAGTCGCATATGGATTTACTCATCTTGCTACCCAAACGTCCGGGCAGTATATAAAAGATTTCAACCACTGTATGGTGCGTGGCACTTCTGATATGGCTAGCAGAACATGGGCCATAAGAGTGACGTGTGCACACACCAGCCCTCAAAAAGTACAGCTGTGTACACTTACCATAAATGTTAGTGTATTCACTGTTGCAGTCATCACACTAGGGTTATCTGCCTGCAGGTAGTCCACATTCGGACCGAATACCAGAGTCATAGCATTTCTGCGTCGGATGCTGTAGCTTCTTCCATGACAAGTCGTCAGGGGTATAAAACAGGCAGCAGACGCCATTACATCAATTTTTCTTGCCCCAAATGTCAGGAGCCCCCAAATAGAAAACTGGAATATGGTGGGGAACACCACCAGTAAAGTAAATACCAATGCCATTAGGAATGGCCAGAGAGGAGAGGTAGAAAGATATAGAAAATCAAAGGGCTGGAGGGAGGGAAACCAGGACTGCAACAATGAATACATTAACATCTACATTTATGTAAGTGTACACAACTATACTATGTTCTTAGGTGTTTCACTGTTGCAGTCATCACACTTGGGTTGATTCCCAAAGCTGAGGAAGGGTGGAGGCAGTCAAGAGGTGTTTGGGCTGGCTAGTAGGCCTTGCAGGACTGCTGTAGCAAATCCAGCCCTGGATTTAGAAAAAAGACAGGCAAGTGGTAATGCTTGGTGAAGGTGTGTACAGAACTCCAGGTTGCAGCTTCCAGAATGTCCCTGGTAGGGACTCCCCTTAGAAATGCTGTAAAGGTGGAAGTAGCCCTAGCGGAATGTGGTCTGATCCCCTGTGGGGTAGATTTTCCATGGTGCTTGTACAGAAATGGATGCAGTGTGCTATCCACTTGAAAATGGTTTGTTTTGAAATGGCCTTGCCCTCTGCCCCTGTAGCAAAGCTGACTAGCAGCTGGTCAGATTTTCTGAAAGGCTTAGTCCTGTCAAGGTTGAACCTGAGTTGCCTGTGCACGTCCAAGGAGTGCAGGATCCTTTCCCCTTTAATCTGAGGATTAGGGAAGAAGGTTGGCAAATGGATGGATTGGTTTAGAGCCACACTGGACAACACTTTGGGCATAAAGGACAGGTTAATTCTGGGGGAAACCCTGTCAGCATGGAAAATAATGAAGGGTTCCACAGCCATTAGTGCCTGTAACTCAAGACACTCTTCTTGCTGAACTTATGGCTAAAAGCAAGGCTGTTTTTCAAGAGAGAAATTTTAACTCTGCTGAGGCAGCAGGTTCAAAAAGGGGGAAGCGTGAGCTTTTCCAGTACAAAGTTAAGGTCCCAGGCAGGGGTGGGTGTTCTCCTAGGGGGCCTTAAGTTGTTAGCCCCTCTCAAGAAATGTTTAATGAGAGGGTGAGAAAAAAAAGAGGTGGCTCAGTTTACAATGAACTGAGATGGCAGAGGCATGAATCTTAATGGAGAAGGATAGGCCTCTCTGGAGTACCTCTGCTAGGTAATCCAGGATTAGAGCTAAGGAGGGCACTGCTGCATCCTTCCCTTGAGACAGATTCCAAGAAAAATATCTTTCCCACTTTTCAGCATAGAATTTCCTATTACTAGGCCTTCTGGCTTCAAGGATAACAACATCCAGCACCTGTTTGTTGAGGGTTGCTGATGGGGTATTCAAGGGATAAGCCAGGCAGCAAGGTTTAGGGTTTGCAATTGTGGATGCAAAATCTGTTCCTCCTGCTGAGACAGCAGGGTAAGAGACTGGTGAAGGTGCAGGGTGGCACTGTTGGCAGGCTGCGCAAGAGTGGGTACCAGTGCTGGTGTGGCCAGTCTGGGACAATAAGAATTGCCTTTGGCCTGCCCTGTTTTATCTTGAGTAGTACTCGAGAGAAGGGGCAGGGTGGGCATAAATTGAGAGGTTTCCCCATAGAAAGGATAGAGCATCCACCTTCCAGGCCCTGCTGTGAGGGTTCCTGATGCAGTATTTGCTCAACTGGTGGTTCACTGGAGGGGCAAAGAGGTCACTTCCGGTGCCCCCCACCTCTGGATCAGAAGGTTGAAGGTTTTGGGCTCCAATTTCCACTCATGTGGGTCTAGGAGATTTCTGCTCAAGTCTGCCAGTGAACCGTTTGCCTGGCAGGAACTGAGCTTGTAGATGCACTTGGCTGTTCAAGGCTGTGTTCCACAGGGCCATGGCTAACCTGCAGAGTGGGTAAGAATGGGTTCCCCCCTGCTTGTTTATGTACCACAAAACAGTGGTGTTCTGTTTTTATAAGCAGTTGCCCTGAAAGGATTAGGTATTTGAAGGCTGTCAGAGCATTCTGTACAGCTAGCATCTCTTTTTGACTGATGTGCAGGAGAATCTAGCCTGGGCTCCAGTGGCCCTGAATGCATTTGCATGCCATGCGCATCCCCCCATGCATAGTATGAGTCTGGTGTCAGGGTTTGGGCGGCGAGGGGTTGAGTAAAAAGCAGTCCCTTGTTGTAGCTGCATGCTTTTGCCAACCAAATGAACTCTGCCCTTAGACAAGGTATGATAGGAATGACTTATTTCCAAGTCCTGAGAATGTTGGCACTAAAGACTTAAGTACCACTGAAGTTTCCTCATATGCAGTCTTGCATATGGAATTTGTAGAATACATAAGGCCATGAACCCTAGGGCTTGCAGTATTTTACTTGCAGTAAGCTGGGTTTTGGTGGCAATTTGTTTGAATTAGTTTGTCAGACAAGCTTTTCTGGAGTGAGAAATGCCATCTGGGAAGCTGTGTCCAAGCTTGCTCCCAGGAATACAATCTTTTGACTGTGTACCAGTTGTGATTTATTTTCATTGATGGTGTAACCCCTGTGAAGACTGGTAGAGATGGGTGAAGACTGCCAGCCGAGCCAGATAGAATTATCTGCATAGTTCTATCACTTACAAATATGAATGTTGAACTTAAAACAATGTGGCAACATTGCCATCTGCTGTAAAGAAAGCTAAATCAAGCATTTCTTGTTGGCCCTTTGAAAATTAAAATTATTTCATTACTGCCTCTGATGTTTTACAAGTCGGCTAAAGTTCGGCTAGATGAAGGCTTCATGCCTATTCTTTTAAGGCTAAAGTTAATGACCAGAATTTACACGTGGAATGTCCTTTATTGCTCCAAGTGTAAGAGAATGTAAATGCAGTTTCTATCAGCCTGGGAACACCAGGAAGATGTAAAAGATGATGTAATGTTTAGCAGAACTGGAGTTTCAATTTAAACAGGGACAATCAGAGATTAAGCATTTTTGTCCGACTATCCAACCCACAGCACTGCCTGTTGCTCTATGCAAGTTATTTTAGAAGTGTGTTTTCTTGTAGCAATAGCTAGGAATTAGAAAGTTTAGATTAAGCGTTTTTCTATGATGTCAGAACTGTACTACTGATTTAAGTATTTCTGTGTGATCTCTGAACTTTGACTAGCACTGACAGTGTAGTAGAAAGTACTGTCTTGTGGTTTTAATTTATTATTAAATATTTTAAAACCCTTTAACTGTGGCATGTTTGCGTAGAGATAAGTTAAGCTCTAGAGTACATTGCGTATTTAGAGAATTTATTGTACAAAGCTACTCTAATAAGCCTTGACTGATTAGTCACACATTTACCAATTGGATAATAATTGGACACCCTTTTAAGGGCCTTTCGGTAGCGGATATTAGTAACTGAAAAAATGCCAGCACAAAACTCAGTATATAATCAGCAACAAAACTACAGCAATAATCCAGACCGGTTTCAGCCTAACATGGCTTTCCTCAGTGAAACAAGAAAAGTACTTTTCTTGTTCCACTGAGTAAAGCCATGTTAGGCTGAAACCGGTCTGGATTATTGAATTGTTCGATGTGTATTAAAACACTTAAGTTTTACCTTAGTGTTGCTGTAGTTTTGTTGCTGATATATACTGAGTTTTCTGCTGGCATTTTGTCAGTTACTGATAGTTTGTTTTGCCTTGTACTTGGATCCTACTTGCAGGGCTTTTCTCTTTTTTCAGTAGCGGATATTAGCCAGGTGGTGGCAGTAATTACTACCATAGAGTCTGAGTAAAAGGGGCACAGCTGGAGAACCTGTGCCAACCTTTCCCAGAAGTGTCTGTGTGGTTGTATAACCTCTTATCTCAAAGAGTGTGTGTGTGTGTGTGTGTGTGTGTGTGTGTGTGTGTGTGTGTGTGTGTGTGTGTGTGTGTGTGTGTGCTACTTGGGCAGGGACACGAAGCACTGGTTGGACAGAAAGGGTGCCGTAAATTTTAGCTTGCTCAGCTAGGCCGAGATCTGGACCTTATAGCTGTGCCAGTGGGGAGTCTTACTGGGGACCTGGAGAGCAAGGGAGTGCCCATCCTTGGACTGACTGATCTCCGTGTGCTCTTAAGGGAAATTGCACTTTACTGTGTATTTGTTATCTTTTCTTCATATACGATTGAAAAGAGCACTAAAACTGTAAAAACAAACAAAGTGCCCAGACGAGACCAAGGTTCCAGTAAAATGTAACGCACTTTATTTAAGATAGGTAAACAGGCGTTTTCGCTCCTAAACGCCTGTTTACCTATCTTAAATAAAGTGCGTTACATTTTACTGGAACCTTGGTCTCGTCTGGGCACTTTGTTTGTTTTTTCTTCATATACGAGATGCCCTTTCTGGTGTTACTGGTGAGGATTGAGGCTCCTTGATTGCTGGGCCAGGGCACGGGCGTCACATTAAATTGGTGGCAGTGGTTGGGATATCCTCATTTGTTTTGTAGCAGTGGGATATCCACATCACATATCAATTAGTTGGCAAATACTAATTAGCGTGTAGTGGTGTGGGTAGAGTGAATCCTGTAGCTTGTATACAGTGAGCTTTGAAGGTGTTTTGTACTCCAAAGAGAGAGCCACACAGTGAATACTCAAGAGTTCAGACCACAATTGTTTTATTTCTTTTGTTAGCTTAGTCCCTCAGGGTGAGCAGGCAGCATATCAGCAGAGGAGTATGGAAAGCTGACAAGGAGCCAGCTGGTGGAGATGTGCCAGGCTAGAGGACTGGTGCATGGAAACCTGACTAAGGCAAACCTGATTGCAGCCTTGGTTACAGCTGCATCACAAACGCAGTAGCATGGAGGACAATCAGACTGACCGTGGAGATACAAAATCCTCGGAGAATGGACAGCTCAACCTTTCTGCAGTGGACTTAAACATCCAGCTGGAGCTAAGGAGGCTGGAGTTGGAGGCCAGGCGTGTGGAATTAAAAACAAATGAGAGACTGCGATGTGTGCAGGCTGAAGAGAATGAGAAACTTATGTCTGGAAGCAAAGGAAAGAGAGGCAGCATGAGAAGGAGATGCTAACTCTTCACCAGAGTCATGGAGGTAATGGGAAAGGGAGTAAATGGGCCCCAGAAGCACAAAGAGGTTAGTAAAATCTCTTTCGCAGTTTAAAGAGGGGGATAATTTTGATAGTTTCATTCATATGTTTCAGAGGGTATGTAAGCAGTATGAAGTTGACCAAGGGCTCTGGGTACAGTTCATGACCCCCTTACTCCATGGTAAAGCTGTAACTGCATTAGCTAAAATGTCTGACGTTGCATGTTTTCATTATACTGCTAAGAAATGTCTTTTAGAACTGTTTAAGCTAACACCTGAAACATATACGAAACATTTTCGTGAGCATAAGTGTGTGAGAATATGCTGCTGAATTGAGCACTTATTTCCACAGGTGGGTGAGTGGATATCAGGTCACCACTTTTGAAAGGCTGGTAGAACTTTTGGTGAGGGAACAAGCCCTTAGCACTTTCTCTGAGGATCTGGTTAGCTGACCGACAATGTGCTACTTCAGATGAGTTGGGGAAGAAGGGAGACCTATACGTAGCAAGCAGGGCAGCCTTGCTCAGGAAGGGGACCCCCCCCCCCCCCAAGTACTGCTCATGGGTCTAAAGGAACCCATGGTGGGCAGCACAAACTGCCACAACAGAATCTGCCAGTAGCAAGGAAAGCCACTAGTCCAGGTACATGTCCAGGAGCTAGGGTTAAATGTTTTTAATGCAACCAGTGGGGCCATGTGGCATACAGGTGTCCATGGAGGCAAGGTGGGGAACCAAAGTTGAGGAGCCAGTAAGTGGGAAAGACAAAATGCCAATAGTAGGTTGTCTTGGAACAACAAGAGTACCAAACTACCACCAAAGGCTATATCCTATTGCAGTGAATGGCAAAGAGGCCACTGCCAAGAGAGAAACAGCCTCTGATATAACCATTGTAAAGCCTGCAATGGTTACAGAGGAGCACTACTTGCCTAGGCAGTCCTCTCCGGTCAGGGCTTTAGAACGGCTCCCATTCCAAATACCTTTGGCTAGGGTTCACCTTGACTGGGAGGTTGGAAAAGGAAGCCAGCAAGTAGGTGTGCTTGAGGATATACCTGCAGATGTCCTGATAGGGAATGATTTTGAAAGTACAGTACCCTGTGCTTGTGCAGTTACAGTCAGGCTAGGAGACAAGCATGTGGGTCTGGGTAGCCTGGGGGAGACCCAGACAGACTGCATACTTGCAGCCAGGAATGGTGAGGTGGTTACTTCAGGGAGTGAGCTATGCTGTAGCAGTGAGACTGAAGATGAGCCACAGCTGTTTGTGGGTACTTGATGGTCCCTTAGAGTGACTGCAAAGGTAGATGAGAGTAGTAGTACCCAGGCTGAAAGTGAGGCACCACTGTCAGAGGATGCCAGATTTCCTGTGGAAGGGGAGCTGGGAAGGGTTACAAAAGGAGAGATGAGACAGACAACTCCCAGACCCTATATTGCAAGGCCTAAGGCAGGTAAGCTAGGGAGGCACCTGATTCTCAAGGAAAAAGGGAATCTGTATACTGGGACAAAGGGTTACTATACAGGGAGTGGACCCATGAGGGAGAGCTAGAAGGTGACTGTGTACAGTACCATCTGGCACTTCTAGCCATAGACCATGATATTCCCTTTACATATGGGCATAAAACGTACAAAGAGGCATATTATGCAGAACTTCTATTGGCCTGGAATTTCAGAGATGCAACAGGGTACTGCAGGACCTGTGAGCAGTGCCAAAAGGTAGGCAAGGAAGGAGACAAAGTGAGATCTCCTTTGATGCCTTTGCCTGTGATTGAGGAGACATTTCAGAGGGTAGCTATGGATATTGTGAGGTCTCCTAGTACCCCACGTTCCACAGGGAAAAAGTATATCCTAGTGGTAGTGGATTATGCTACACGATACCTTGAGGCAGTGGCTCTGTCCTCCACTGAGGCAGAGAAGGTGGCAAACGCTTTGAGATTTTCAGCAGGGTAGGTTTCCCAAAAGAAATACTGACTGACAGAGGTGCCAATTTCATGTCAGACCTGCTGGCTTGTCTGTGGAAGTCCTGTGGGGTGAAGCACATGAAGACCACCCCTTACCATCTCCAGACTAATGGTCTTGAGAGGTTAAACTCTACAATCAAGTCCATGCTACGGGCATTTGCAGACCAGTTTAGGAGGGAGTGGGACAAATATTTGTCCCATCTGTTTGCTTACAGAAAGGTTTCCCAGGAATCCAGAGGTTTTTCACCCTTTGAGTTGCTGTATGGGCATAGGGTGAGGGGACCTCTAGATTAAATTTGAGACTAGTGGGTAGGTGAGTGCGAGTCTCACAAGAAGTCTGTTGTGGCATGTGTTCTAAACCTCAGGACAAGGCTCAGGGAACTCATAGGCTTGGCCCAGGAGAACCTGGCAGAAGCCCAACAGAAAGAGATGTGGTAGGACAGAAATGCTTGAGCTAGAGAGTATGCTGTGGCGCAGCAGGTAATGGTCATCATTCCTGTCAGACACAAGCTGCAAGCAGTTTAGGAGGGACCCTACAAGGTGGTAAGAAAGGTAAGTGACGTTAACTACATGGTGGAACTGCCAGGCAGATGGCAGGGGCACAAATTGTACCATGTTAATATGATGAAACCTTACCATGATAGGGAGGCCCTTGTGCTGAGCATCTGCAGTGGATTGCAGGAAGAGTCTGAGGGAGATCTGGGGACTGATCTCAGTGAGGCTCGGTCTGACACCTGAGTGGAAGGGGTAGCAATGCCCCAGCAGCTACCTCCTACCCAGGTTCGAGAAATCCGAACAGTGTTGCAGGAATCTGGGGGCATGTTCACTGGGAAACCAGGGTGCACCCACCTAGTGCAGCACCAGGTAGATACAGAAACCCAAAGGCCTATTAGGCAGTCCCCTTTATAGGGTGCCTGAGATTGTCAGACAGACTCTGAGGGACGGGGTATAGGATATGTTGGAACTAGGGGTGATTCAAGAGTCCAACAGTCCTTGGGCCTCCCAGTGGTGCTGGTGCCAAAGGATAGTAGCGCCAGGTTGTGTGGACTACAGGAAATTAGTCACACAGAGTCAGATGCTTACCCCATGCCTAGAACGGATGAGGCCCTAGAGCAGCTGGGTGGGGATAAGTATATTACAACCATTGATCTTACCAAGGGTTACTGGCAGGTGCCCTTGACTCCCAGTGCTAGAGAGAAGTCAGCCTTTGTGATTTCATTTGGCTTGTATGAGTTCACAAAGATGCCCTTTGGGATGAAGAATGCCCCAGCGACTTTCCAGAGGCTGGAAGATAATATCCTAGCAGGAGCAGTAGGGTTTGCCCTTGCTTACCTAGATATTGCCATCTACAGCCATTGCTGGCCAGAGAACCTTCAGCATGTCAGGGAGGTGCTGGGCAAACTACAGAGGATGGGGCTGACCATTATGCAGAGCAAATGTCAGGTGAGCAGAGCTGTCCTACCTAGGACAGAATGGGGAGTGGTAAGATAAAGCCAGAACCTGCCAATGTGGAAGCCATTCAGGCATGGCCTGCCTGCACCTGTTACTAAAAAGCAGGTGAGGGCATTTTTAGGGACAGCAGGGTACTACAGAAAGTCTGTCCCCAATTATAGTACCATAGCTGATCCCCTCACCGACCTGACAAGGAAGAACAGGCCAGATAAAGTAGTATGGACTCCAGCATGTGAGCATAAAGATGCTTTGGGAGACCCCCCAGTGTTAGCCAGTCCATTTTACAGCAAATAATTTTGTGCGCAGGTGGATGCTTCAAACTATGGGGGGGGGGCTGTACTTAGCCAGATTTGTTCAGGGAGGAAGAGCACCCAGTGGTTTATCTCAGTCGTAGGCTCCAACTCCGGGAGGAATGGTATGCAGCTGTAGAAAAGGAATGTCTAGCCATAGTATGGGCATTACAGAAACTTCAGTCATCTGTATGGAAGGAAATTCACTGTTATGACAGATCACAACCCCCTAACATGGTTAAAACAGTGCCAGGCAGCAAAATGCCAAGTTGCTAAGATGTAACCTGGGGTTGTAAGCATATGCTATGTCAGTGCAGCACCGCAGTGGGAGTAGCAATGCCAATGCAGATGGGATCTCAAGACAGGGAATGGGGTGAGGTGCACTCACATAGACCCAACCCTCTCAAGCGGCGTTTCTCAAGGGTCACTTGAAAAACTAGCTTGAGTTCTTTTGGGGGGGGGGGGGGTGAAGACTGGTAGAGATGGGTGAAGGCTGCCAGCCATAGAAATTGTGCAGATAATTCCATCATTTGCAAATATGAATGTTGAACTTAAAACAATGTGGCAACATTGCCATCTGCTGTAAAGAAAGCCAGGTCAAGCATTTCTTGTTGGTCCTTTGAAATTAAAATTTATTTCATCACTGCCTTTGATGTTTTACAAGTCTGCTCCAGTCCGGCTATTGTTTTAAGGCTAAAGTTAATGACCAGAATTTACATGTGGAATGTCCTTTACTGCTCTAAGTGTAAAGAATGTAAATGCAGTTAGTCAGCCTGGGAACACCAGGAATGTATAAAAGATGATGTGATGTTTAACAGAACTGGAGTTTCAATTTAAACAGTGAGAACAGGAGAGTATTAAGCATTTCTGTCTGACTATCCAACTAACAGCACTGCCTGTTGCTCTATGTAAGCAAGTTATTTTAGAAGTGTGTTTTTTTTGTAGCAATAGCTAGGAATTAGAAAATTTACACTAAGTGTTTTTCTGTGATGTCAGAACTGTACTACTGATTTATTTTAAGTATTTCTGTGTGATCTCTGAACTCTCCTGACTAGCACTGACTGTGTAGTAGAAAGTATGGTCTTGTGGTTTTAATTATTAAATATTTTAAAACCTTTTAACTGTTACTGGTTTGTGTAGTGAAAAGTTAAGCTCTAGAGTACATTGCATATTTAGAGAGTTTAGTGTACGAAACCACTCTAATAAGCCTTATAGATTCATAGTAGGTACTAGGCCTATCAGCCCAAGGGCCTATGTAAGCCTAGCCAGCAAGGTACCATAGCTAACACCACCCAAGAAAGTTATTTTCCTGTGCCACTGTCCAGCAGAGACACAAGTGATCCCCGGGGTGTATTTCCTATTTCCCATCCACTCAAGATTTTTCTTGAAGAGTGCTAATGAAGAACTTTGCTCGACATAGATGGGTAGCTTGTTCCAGAGTATAGAAGTCTCTGGGACAGGTATCTATCTCTCCAGCGTGTCCTGTTTATTGTGGTGACAACGTTTAGGTCCCTAGAGCGTGTAGCTTGGAGGGATTGGGATTTCTTTAGGTATAGCATGTCCAACAGCTCTGGGTTTGACATAGTTTTATATGTTAGGCAGAGATCACCTCGGAGTAGGCGATATGCTATGGAGTAAAGCTGAAGTTTTTTGAGGAGGTCAGTGTAGAGCATTTGTTTGAGGCCAGTAATCCTCTTTGTGAGGTACTTCTGTGGCCTTTCCAGCTGCTGCAGATGTCTTGTGAGGTACATTCCAAAAGGGGCGGTGTACTCTATTAATGGGTCTAATGAGCGACGAGTAGAGGGGAACAATGACCTCTTTTTTCCTGGATGAAAACCCTTTTATGAGGAGGTGTGCCATGTAGGACTTCCTGACTACTGTGGCGATGTGACTATTAAAGGAGAGACTACTGTCCACCTGGGTCCCAAGGTCTCTTATCACACATTCAGTGTTAAGTAGATTGCTGCGTATGTGGTAGTTCATGGGTACAGAGTTTTTACCAAAGGAGATGACACTGCACTTTTTGGCATTGAGCTTGAGGCCATGGCTCTGACACCAGGCATCTGCCTCAGCGAGGCCCTTCTGTAGGATGTCCACATCATTTGGGGACTTGACTATTTTGCAGTCATTTGCGAACTTCGTCAGCCAGAGGCCTTCTGTGTTAGACTGTAATTCAGAGAAGTAGATACCAAACAGGAGAGGTCCCAGGATGGAACTCTGTGGCACTCCACTTGTCACTGCCTTGAGGTAAGATTTGGAGTCTGCAACGTTTACAGTGTGGGTTCTGCAAGTGAGACAGTTGGCAACCCATCTTGTGACGTAGGGATTTATACCTAGTTTAGTGAGTTTATAATTCCAGAATGGGGGATGGTGTCGAAAGCGTTGGCGAGGTGAAGATAGGCCGTGTGAACCACCATACCCTCATCCACGGCTTTGGGGACTGCCTCAAAGAAGTCAATCAGGTTCAGGATGCATGATCTGCTTTTCACAAACCTAAACTGGGTGGGATCCAGAGTTTGGATGTTACCAAGGTCTTTGTTTATGAGTTCCATGAGGATACATTCCATGGCCTTGCAGACCAGGCTCGTCAGGCTAATAGGTCGATGGTTCCCAGGATCAGTGGTGGCTCCCCTTTTGTGGAGTGGGATAACTGTTGCTGTGCGCCATTCAGTGGGCACAAAGCCTGATGCGAGGCTATTATTGAACATGGTGCTTAAGTGGGAAGCCAGTTCATTCTGAAGTTTGTGTAAAACGCAGCCTGGGATGTTATCCGGGTCCCATGGATGCTGTGTTTTTGGCTTTAGTGTGTGCAGCTTTTATCTGCGTAGTTGTGATTACAGGGACTCTGCATTCTTCCTGTATAGATATGGGCCCTTTAGGCGGTGAGAGGGGGGTAAAGTTAGTACTGAACCGATCTGCCAGGATGTTGGCAATATCAGTTGGTTCTGTAATTTTCGTGCCTTTTTGCTATAACTCAGAGCACATCTGGGTGTTGCCATCTAGATTCTTGACATGGCTATAGAATGCTTTGTGGTTGTCCTTGGATTTAGTGGCAATTTTGTTTTCATAGCTAGCTCTGGAGGATCTTATAAGGGATCTCAGCTTCTTACAGAGGCTGACCAGGGAGCTCCTCCACTCATGGGAGTTTACTCTTTTGCAACAGTTTCGTCCTTCTGTTGCACAGTTTGTTTATGGCAGGGGACCACCGGATTGGCTTCCTTTTTTTGGAGGACAGCGTCTTGGTTATGTTTGGGATAGCACGATCCATGCACTTGTGCAAGTGCTTATAGAGAGTGTATTTGTGTAGGATTCAGCAGTTGTAACTATATTGTCCATCTTTGACTGATTAGTCGCACTTAACAATTGGATAATACTGCATACTAATAACTGGACACCCTTTTAAGGGCCTTTGGGAAGCTATTAGCTGGGTGGTGGCAGTAATTACTACCGTATAGTCTAGATAAAAGGGGCACAAGCTGGAGAACCTGTGCCAGCCTTCCCCAGAAGGGTCTGTGTGGTTGTACAACCTCATCTCAAAGTGAGTGTGTGTGTGTTACTTGGGAGGGACACGAAGCACTGGTTGGACAAAGGGTGCTGGAGATTTTAGCTTGCCCAGCTAGGCTGAGATTTGGACTCTATAGCTGTGCCAGTGGGGAGTCTTATTGGGGACCTGGAGAGCAAGGGAGCGACCCAGCCCTGGACTGACTGATCTGTGTGTGCTCTTAAGGGAAATTGCACTTTACTGTGTGTATTTGTTATCCTTTCCTCATATATGAGACACCCTCTCTGGTGTTAGTGCTGAGGACTGAGGCTCTTCATTGCTGGACCAGGGCACAGGCATCAACCCCAATGAAATGAGAAGACTTTTTACAAATGCCAAGTGCATAAGTAGCAATTCCTGACTGGCTGCCTGAATCAGGCAGTCGTCCAAGTATGGGAAAATTTGGATATTTCTCTGCCTGCAGTATGCAATGGCTGGAGCCAGGCACTTTGTGAATACTCTGGGCGCAGTAGAGAAGGCAAAGGGAAGTGCAGAGAACTGGCAATGCATAAAGCCTGCCCTGAAACGTAGATATTTCCTGCACAACTCCCTTATGGGGATGTGCAGATAAGCTTCTTTTAAGTCTAGAGTGACTAACCAGGCATTCTTGGCTAGCATAGGGAGAAGCTGCTGCAGGGTAAGCATCTTGAATTTTGAGATCACCAGAAAGGTGCTGAGAACGGAAAGATCCAGGATTGGGCGCGCCAAGAGCCCTCTTTTCTGGGCACCAGAAAAAGTCTGGAGTGGAAATCCTGACCCCTTTGTTCTACTGAACAGGTTTAATAGCTCTGTTATTGAGCAGGAAAAGTACTTGCTTTTGAGCCTCTGCCCACTAGTCTGGAGGGCGGTCTGGAAACCCTGTTGGGGATGGCAGTGAATGGAAGTAGAATTTGTACCCCTGGGATACAATGTTTAGGACCCATCAGTCCTGAGTAATGGACATCCAGTTTTTTGAATGAAGGGCAAGTTTTCCTCTTAGGGGCACAAGTAATTGGGCAGGGCTGGGAAGGATAATTGAAAAGTCAATGTGAACTTTTTCAATAAGGGGGCAGCTTACCACTCCCTGTTTTTGGGGTGGGGACACTCCATTGTTCAGATCTCTGCATACCCTGAGACTGCAGTCTGGGTGGCCCATTTCCCCTGGGTCTGGGAAGGCCTGGAAGGGGCTGGAAAGGACCAGTTTTTAGAAGGCCAATGCCTACTGAATCTAGGTAGTTGCACTTTTAAGAACTCATTTACAATTTGCATAGATTTAGATTTTTCTTCCCTTTTTTTTTTTTTTTTTTTAAGAACTTCTGCTTTGTTGCCAAACATACCGCCCTTAAAGGAGCACCTAGAAATTTGGATTTGACATGATCTGGCAAAGTTTGTTCATTCAGCCAAGCATGCCTTCTCAGTACAGCCCCAGTGAGTGCAGCCCTGCAATACGCTTCTAGGGCATCAAAGCCACACTACAAATTATGCTTATTAACTTGGTTTGCAGAGTGCATTAGCTCTTGTAAATCTTTATTTTCTGCACAATCTGGAAATACCATTTTTTGTTTAATTAGTTCCATAATATGTTGCTGGTACTTCAACATGTGAAACTGGCAATCCAATGTCCTAATGGCAAGAGTTGCAGAGGTACATGCCTTCTTACCCCATCTAACGCTCTGGAATCCCTGTCCGAAGGGGTAGGATTTTTGGCTGTAGTAGCCTTAATACCTTTAGGTTCCGGGAAATGGTCTCTGATCCATAGTAGGATTTTTTAAGAAACATTTGTGGGAATCAGGTACTCTGTAGTACCTGTCAGGTTTCCCAGGGACCAAAGGTAATGTATCTCGAGTTAAGACTAGATTCCATAAAAACATCTACAACATCCAGGACAGGGGGTATATAGCTGGAGTGTCTGTGCCGAGGCAACTCTAAAAATTCTGAGTCTCTTTTTGGACTGAGGATAGTCTTGACATTCCCAGTGGAAATGCTCTCAAGGTATGCAAATTTTCACCAAAAGAAAAATCCTCTGGAGGGGAGGCAGAGGGAATGGATTCCTCTGCATCTGAATCCTCATAGGCTGATAAGGGCATATCCTGATAATCAGAAGGGTCACAGTCATCGGACTCCTGGTCTGTAGAATCAGATGGAAAATCAATTCTGTGTCTCTTAGCAGGGAATGGCTAGCTTCCCCTAATTAAGGTAATAAAGGTCTTCAGCCATTCTAAGCATTTGTTTTTGTGGCATGGGAGCTTGAACATGCACTTTGGTAGTCTGTTTTCTAGGCGTAGTGCGTACTCTGGGCTTAAGAAACTCTTGTCGTTTTGGCTAAAAATGAAGTCTGATTCAACATCGGTAGGATGGAATACACCCTCAGCGGCTCCAGACCCATCCAAAGTAGAGATCTGCAGGTTCCATAGTCGAAGCATCTAGCTGCATATCAGACTCTAAATGGATCTCAACAGAGGCCGGTGAACCCACAGAAGCAGGCATCAGGGGTTGCAAAGGCACCTCACTGCGTACCAGCGGACTGGCGACTAGCTTAATGGAAGCATCATTGGCAGTTTTGGACCTATGCGGTCTGTGTCTGTCATTATCTAAGTTTTTTCAGAAGATCAAGTAGATGGCTTATCGAAGCCATTTTGGAATATGGAGAATGAGAGCGAAAGAATTTAGCGACAAAGATAGCCCGACGAATGGTTCGGCCGTTAAACAAGGCACAAAACGAACAGCGAGGGACGTCATGGTCTGGGGCCTAAACGGGTGATGCAGTAAGAATGAAAATCTGAGGTATTTGGTTTCCATAGGCAAGACCATTGTTAACATTTTCTGACATCGGTTAGAGCAAGAAAAAAGGCTCCCCAACGGGGTACTTGGCTTTAGAAGACTTCAGGATTATAAACTCGAAAATGAAAATTAAAGGTAGCAGCTGACAGGCACTTGTGAACTGCTTCAGCCTCCCCCACGGCAAGAAAGACTGATGTAATGGCGTCGGCTGCCTGTTTTATACCCCCTGACGATCTGACGTCATGGAAGAAGTGACAGCATCTGAAGCAGAAATACTAAGACTCTGGTATTCGGGCTGACTGAGGGCTACCTGCAGGCAGATAACCCAAGTGTGATGACTGTGACAGTGAAACATGAAGAACATATGCAAGTCCCAGTTAGAACCACTCCTAGCAAAGGTAGTGCCAGCCCTGTGCCACCCAGAAAGGAAAATGCTGCATAGCAGAAGTGGTAGGTGGGTGGGAATGAATATTGCAACATGGAAGAAAAGGACATCTATGGTTATGGTAAACTTTTATACAACTTTTCTATGTCCTCCTATTCACATGTTGCAGTATTCATCACATACGGGCGAGTGCCAAAGCTCACTGTGAAGAAGAGAGAAGTGGACTAGCAGAGTTGCCCAGGAATCCATGGAGGATAGTCCTGGCAAACCCAGCTCTGGCCCTAGAAATGTGGTCTAACTTTTACTGTTTGGTGAAGGTGTGCACTAAAGACCAAGTGGCTGCTTCCAGTATGGTGGAGGCATCCAAACCCCTGCCCTGATGGAATAAGCTGTGACAGTACCTCGCAGGAATTTCCCATGGCGTTTGTAGCAATAGGGAACAGCTTTGGAAAATCCATGTTGAGATGGTTTGTTTAGTTACTGCCTTCCCTAGGGCCCTGGGGTGGAAGGAGACAAACAGTTGCTCAGCTTCTCTGATGGACTTGGTTATGTGCAGATAATTGAGTTGTCTGTGCACATCCAGGGAATGGAGTACGCTCTGTCTCCCTGTGGATTAGGAAAGAAGGTCAGTAGGTGGATGGCCTGAGTTAGGGAAAGGTCATTCACCACCTTGGGCATAAAGGAGGGGTTAGTTCTAAGAGTAACCCTGTCAGTGTAGAATACTAAGAAGGGTGGAACAGTCATGAGGACTTGCAACTCTGACACTCTCCTGTCTGAAGTCCACGAGGAGGACAGTCTTCCATGTGCAGTGTTTTAGAGAAGCTTTATCTGCTGGCTTGAATGGAGGGAGCGTGAGCTTCTCTAAATCATAGTAGAAGTCCCATGGGGGGAGGGTTTCCTGGGTGGTCTGAAGTGAAGGACCCCCTTTAAGAAATAATTTACCTGGTAGTCTGGAAGCTAGGGGGGGGATCCAGAGGCTGAAATGGCAGACAAGTGGGCTTTAATAGATGAGGCCAACCCTGTCTACAATAGTTCACACAGGTAAGACAGCACAAGAGGGGTCTCGCTTTCCAGTGGGTCCAAGTGCCTTTAGACACTCCATGTTGAAAATCTCTTCCATTTTGGCAGTTAAGATTTCCTTGAATTTGTTTTACTGGCCTCCAGCAGGACAGTGAGCATGTCCTCATTGTAAAGGCGTCTGAAAGGGATCAGAATCCTACCACCCACAGGGTGAGGTGCAGAGATTGCCACTGTTAGTATATCTGGAATCCCTTTGCGCTGTGTGAGAAAGTCCACTGGGGGAATGTGTGGTGACTGCCCTTGGATAGCTGTAAGACGAGGGGGAGCCAATGCTGTCTTGGCCAATAGGGAGTCACCAGCAACATTTTTAGTCTGTCCTGCTGGATTTTCAGCAGGACCTTCTGAACAAGTGGGAAAGGGGGGAGGGGGTTCATAGAGAAGCATCCCCTTCTAGGAGAGTGAGAAGGCATCTGTTGCCATAGCCTGATGATGTGGAAGTCTGGTGCAGAAGGAAGCTGCCTGTTGATGGAGGAGGCAAACAGGGCTATATGAGGAGCACCCCACCAGTGGACCAGATCCAGGAAGACGTCCCTGTGAAGCATCCAGTCGTAGGCTTGTCATGGACCTGCTGAGGGAGTCTGCCTGAGAAATCTGTTGTGCAGGAATGCAAACTGCCTGCAAGGTTACTCCCTGGGAGGTGGCCAGTTCACATATCAGGACAGCCAGTCTGCAAAGCAAATAAGATTTGGTGTCCCCCCCCACCCCCACTTCTTGAGATACCACAGCACTGTGGTATTGTCTGTAAAGACTTTTAGTGGTCCTTGTAGGTTGGTTTGGAAGGCTTGCAGGGCCAATAACATTGTGCTCATCTCTCAGATATTGAGGTGTTCCTTTCCTGTGAGGTGCTGGCCACACTCTTTGCACTCAGGTGCCCCAGAGTTGCTCCCCAGCCAAGTCCAAGGTATGCATGTGCATGATCTGTTTTTAGTTGAGCTGGTTGAAGTTCACCTGCTTCAACCAGTGGACTTCTTGTTTGAGGCAGGGCAGGAGAGGTACCCTGAACTCGAGGTGGTGGGAAAGGTGGGTCCAAACTGACCGGAGGTACCAATGCAATTTCCTCATATGGTCTTGCTAATGGTAGCATGGGGATAAGGCCTGCCATGCAGCAGTTAATTATGTGGTCTCGAGGACCAGAAGTAGGTGTGGTGTCAAGCTTTCCAACTTCAGGGGGGGGGGGGGTCATAATGTCTGTCTGAATGCTGCAGCACAACATGTCTTGAGTAGGTTCGAGATGGGATTTTGGAACGTTTAATTGAAATCCCAGGGACTGTAGGAGAGGTAATGGCAACTTGTAAGTATTGCCGGAGGGCCTGTTTGCAGTCTGCCTGAATAAGCAAGTCGCCCAGGTAAGGGAATATTTAGATTCCTTTAGTCCTGCAGAAGGCAATAACTGGAGCCAAACATTTAGTAAAAACTCTTGGTGCAGTGGAAAGCCCAAAGGGCAAGGCAGAGAACTGAAAGTGAGAGAACCTCAAGTATTTCCTGAAACTGGGCCATATAGGGATGTGAAGGCAGGCATCCTTGACATCTAAGGTGGCCATAAACCCTTGGGGGAAGAGGAGCGGAAAGAGTTGGTAAAGGTAAACATCCTGAAGGAAGAGGTTGAATAGTGAGAAGTCCAGAATTGGCCTCCAGGGGTAGTCTTTTCATGGAACCAGGAAAATCCTGGAGTAGAATCCTCTGCCTTTTGCAGAGAGTGGGACTGTTTGAATGGTGCCCTGAGCCATCAGGTTATCCAACACTGGTTGCAATAAGGGGAGCTGTTCTTTTGGTGGCTGTGGGCTACACCTTCTCTTCGAAGGCATGAGCCAGGTCATAAAATACCCATTCTCTATTATAGAGAGGATTCATTTGTCTGAGATAATTGTCCACACTTGGAGACAGTGAAAGAGGTGTTCCAAGACAGGGATAGAGGGAGGAGGAAGGGTTTTTTAAGTTTGGCAGGTAGTCGGACACTACCTGCCCTGTCTTGAAAGGGCAGCCTCTGACTAGAAGTGGGTGCTTTGGTAAGAGTTGGTTGCTTCCTGAAGTTTTCCTAGGCCTTGTGGAAGCAGCACAGCTAGAGTGCTTTCTAATAAATTGTGTTTTTGCCAAGTAATTCCTCTGGAATTTTGAAATAGGAAAAACCAGCAGGTGTTTCAAATCCTGCATCTCCTTCCCCTTTTGCTGTAATGACATTAGTTTTCTAGGTATAGGCTGAGCACGTGTAGATGGCTGTGGAGAGCTTTAGGCACAAACACCTTGCAGATGGTGCACACCTTGTAGTCGTGCGACCTACCTACACAAAATAGACACTAATCATGGGGATCCTTATGAGGTATCTGACAGACGCACTTACACTTGCCCTTTCTGGATGACATGAACAAGCATTAGAATAAAATAAAGGACTGAAAAGGTTCCCCCAACAGGGAACTTATCTGATTTCTTCTAAATCAGACGGGTGGGATACCGGGAACATCTCATGTTCGACTGGCAGCGGCCAAGTTCTGAGGGCTGGTGTGTGCAGACATCACTTACGGCCCACATTCTGCTAGCCACGTCAAATGTCCCATGCACCATACAGTGACTGCAATCTTTTGTATACTGGACGGATGTCCGGTAAGCAAGAGGAGTAAACCCATATGTGATGAATACTGCAACATGTGAATAGGACATCTTCAGATCATAGCTTCTACAAGCGGAACACATCCTGCTTAGTGCAGTCAACAAAAAAAACATGTTCGTAGCAAAAGGAAAAAAAAAACAACAAACCTTGAATCAACCACTTTACCTGATCCCATGTGTATACATACAAGTCTGAAACACATTGTATGTACACACACATATACAATGAGAGGAGTGTAAACTTACTCAATTCCACTGGCTTCATTAGTTCATCTAGCACCTCGTAAAATGGAAGTTTTACCAGTCGCACTTCAGGTTTTATCACCTTGGGAGGAAATTTTCCAAGTCCATTTACATATTTTCCATACTGTACTGGGTATTCGAGGTTAGGAGGTGGTGGAGGCATTGGAACCTTTGTAAGAGAGCCTGTGTGATCAAGAGTAGCAATTTGGAGTGTCTCTGTTGGTCGTCGCTGCAAGACTGGTTCCAAACTTTTTTTGGAATTACGAGTCTCATAGAGTTCTTTTATCTTCTTTAAAACCTCGGGGCTGCATCTTAATTGCACCAGCTGCAAACAACGGGTCATCAGTTCATGTTTTAGTCCACTTTTACTCCAACCAGCAAATCCCAGCAATGTCTGTAGATCCGCAACTCGAAAGCTCATAACCATATTCTAGGAAAAAAATTTGTCATAAGATTTATATGTTAATAGCCAATCTTTAGGACCATTTAAAAAAAGAAAAAAACATTATAGGGAGAACAAGACACTGGCATGACAGAGGTCCTCAAAACTGGCCAATGTAGCAATATACAGAAGCACCAATAATCATAATGCAATTAAAAACATTGTTACCTATAACAAAAAAAAAAATAAACAAATAAATAAAAAGTTGTCTATATCAAGTCATTATATACCTCCACAGCTTACTTCTGTACTAGGGAAAGCTCACATCAGAATGCAATTTTTATAACCTGACTATAGCCTGCCGTAACCCCACAACCAAGGAAAGCTGAGCCTCTACAAAACTCTAAAGGGAAGACAGCAGTTTAAAGACCATAGCAGTTTTATGTTACTTGTACATGAATACAAGATATACAAACTATGTCAGTGACAAAGATCTACATGTAACTAGTTAGCACTGTTACTAGACAAGTCATTTGGTTAAGTATGCCCCAAACAAAAAACCTATTAGGGCAGACAGACTTCATAGCTTTTCTGCTGGCAAGCAATTTAAAGTTGCATGCAGTAAAAGATACAGATGATCAAAGAAAGTTTCCAAAGGTACAGAAACTTGTGGTTGAAAAGCTCAAGACAAGTGCATCAATGTTCACCAAACTAAACAAGACAATATCATCCAAAAGGGATCAGAGTGGGCACAAAATGAGTATGGGAAGGGTGAAACCCTTTGGCTTGTAACTTTACATGCATGCTTTGAGTCAATACCTGGAGAAATAAAGACCTGCCTGGAAATATCACTTAGTTCAAATAGTCATCACCTTAACTGGGAGACAGAAGCCATATATCAATCAAGATCTTGTGAACTTTAGAGCTAGTCTAATGAAATCTAGACTTCTACAGACACTTTATGGAAAGGAAAACAATGAATATGCTGCAAAGAAAATGAAAACTCAGACATTAATGCATCTTAATCCCTTCAGGGATGGAATGCTCAAGTTGCTTAAATGTAAAGTTTCTGAAGGCACAACCAACTAGTATGTTAAGAACTGAAAGCAGTCATCAACATCTATCAGGCTGTTAAGTGAATAATTTCTAGAGATACATCACCCAGTGTTGTAACAAACCCAGAGTTACTGCATCACTTTCAACACGGATTCTGAACAGCTTATTACAACTGCAGTCCCTTCAAGGATATCTAGGCCCAAGTTAAACACATATGGAACGCATGTTTAGAATCAAGTGCCCAACCACAAACAGTTGCTCTATCCATACAGTAAGGCACTGTAGCTTCCACTCCATCTCTGAAGCTGAAGGCCAGGTTCAGTAAATTATAAAAACACAGCCAAGGGCAAACATTTTGTTGGTGCTTCTCCAAAAAGGTTATGAAGAAAACAAAATGGATGGTGCATTAAGGGAAAGATCGTAAACCAGCAAAACTACATGTGCCAAACACCTACAACCAAGCTCGGCTTTCTACAATCTGTAAAGAAACAAATGCATCCAGTTGCAAACAGCTTCTGATAGTTGTTAGTTCGGAAGGCCTTGCGTGAAAATGATAGCCTGGAGAGATCACTTCACATTCCAAAAGCATAGGGTGCAGTACTACAGCAAGGTGATTTCAATGTTGCTGTGTTTGGAGAGCCCTTCCATGCCTTCAATTATATAATAATTAAAGGCACATCTTCAAACAACTGTAAAAGAAAAGTCGAAAAGTTCTAAAACAGCCCCATCTTACAAAAGCACTGGGAAAACTGGCGTTGTTGAAAGAGTATGACGGACAGATTGCAGCCAAGAAAAATATGGTATTAAAGAAAAGTATGTAACATCTAGTACATTTCAGTACAGAACAAAACAATCATACCAGCTGCATGCAGCTATCTTCACTTCCACGTAATAGAAACTGAGCAATACTGGCAGGATAAACACAACATGGCGCATACTAACACTGACACAGGTGGAATACTTTTTAAAAAAATACAATACATAAAAGATTTCTTTCAAATGTGAGTTGCTCTGCACTTCTAATGTTTATGTAGTGGGAGCAGCCCCAGAAGTCCAATTAGAAAGTCTAACAGGGTACTCTGAACTCAGATTAACACACACTTGCTCTTCCACTGCTGGTTCCAGAAATCACGTTGGCCACTTTTGTGGTTGGCTTTCTAGACCTTTCACAGATTACCTCTTTGAAGAGGGCAGTTTGAGAGACATTTTTTGTTTTCAAAAAATATGCCCAAGGTTTATTCACCATCATTCCATCATCAACACAAACTCAGAAGAGATGTCACTCAGTGCTTCACAACGACACCCATATGTATCACTGTGGAGCCTTTGCCTCACGCCCCTTAGATAAAAACATATCTTTGAAAGTGAGTCTAACTTCTTTGTTGAGTTTCTCAAACTGAAATAAAGTTTTCAGGCTAAAATATGGAAGTGGCACACATTCAACCTCATTAGTCTACAACCCATTAATAGCGGAGCTTGCTAAGACCTGCACTATGCACTGGTTTACTCAATCTTCTAAGGAAATGAATTTACATAACAGTAGAGTACAGTATAATCAAGTGCTCCTACTAATGGCATGAAATCCATGCGCCAAGACTAAAAACTTTTCTTGTAGCCACAATAAACTTCAGCCTGCTAACCGCATCTTTTAAAGAAGAGAATTTGAGTGGAAAAGTGCAAGACGATATTTAAAGGTATGCTTCTACTTGCATTTAACAACCAACCGCTACTTCGGAAAAACAGAGCAGAAAAGAGCAAGCAAAGGACAACTTACTTATTAACTTTCTCAGCTTGCCTTTTTAAGCCACAGCAAATAAGCAAAACAGAACTATAGCAGCTGGAACCACAAGGGACTAAGTCAGCTGTCGTGAGAAAGAGCAGTATACAGAGCTCAACTACAGTTAGTTATATGAGCTCATCAACATTATGGAAAACGGACCAAAAATTAACCAAAGACACAGGTATAGACAAAAAAAAAAAAAAAAAAAAGTGTATACCTCTCACATGCAGATAGTACCAAATACTTTTTGGATAGAAAATACTTCACCCAACAATTACATATCCTAAACCAACTTTCAAAGCATTAGACAAGAGTTCTTAGTGTAATAGCTTCTGTCACATTTTCCAAATCCACTTCATTCACATAGACTTCAGTTACTAATTTTTTGCTACTCTTTAAACATTCTCCTTACAATACTACTGTTGGCTGTGATAAAATATACAAGCAGTACTTATAGTAACCGCACAAACCTTCTGTTCACTGGTACAACCTGGGCCCACTGGGTTGTAAGAAGGGTGCAAGGAACAGCAGGCTTACGCAGTCAACTGTAAAAAAAATAAATAAATAAAACTAATGCAGTAAACGATAACAAGGAACATCTTCTAAGCACAGAACACTCTCCAGGGCTACTGTTGCAGAGCGGACCATTCAGCAGCAGTGTTATTTCCTTGCAATGTCCACCCCGTCAGTTAAATTCTTTATAGTAAATCCATACCCCATTAACACACATAAAGGGGAAAAATTTGCATGGGTTACTTAACCTGCTGGGGGTTTAACACACTAAGTGAAGAATGTTTATATCTTGCCATAGTTTCATCTGTGTTTGGAAGATACAGCAAGCAAGTGACTTGGGACCAGCTATTGATGGATTGTGGGCCTAGTGGTGTTGTAAATGCTTATGACAGGAAGAACAGTTCCACTGTAGAAAAAAATGAAAAAACGTATTAGTAATATTTACAGCCACGGTTATTTGTATTATGGTCATTAATGCTGCTGTATATACTACTGATTTGCTGTCATGATGCCACTACTGTTTACAGACTGGATTTAGTAATTCTGCTTTCATGTGTTGCAGTGCATTAACCTTGCTATTTTCCCCAATATGTATTGGTATGCAGAAAAAAAAAAAAAAAGAAAACACCCTGAAAACAAAGTATGAAGCCATGCCACTTAAAATATTGCTTTTCTAGCCAAGGGACATCTGGACCTTATCCTCAAGAGTGTCTGTTTTCAACAAAAGACATGCAATTTCAGATCTGTTTTCCTGCCAGACAACAAGGGCCTCAAATCATGGAAATTCTTTTTGCTGTGAACACTTACTAGGCTGGTAGACCCCATGGCATTACATACATAAAATGGACTTTAATGTCCTAGAACAGGATAGCTTTGAAGTGTCAAGGTCAGCAAGGGAGATAACCACAGGATCTGGGGAAAAAAGCTTAAAGTCTGCAAAAAGCTAAGCAAACCTAACACTCCTCACACACATTTAGTCAAAACGTAATCTGAGAAGAGAAAAAGGAAGCTGTGCCAAAGACGCTAGAAAAAAATTTGTATCCAAAATTGAAGGCACTCTACCGCAGAAACAGAATTAGAAGTTATGTACTTACCATAAAGTACAGTTGTGTACACTTACCATAAATGTAGATGAAGTGTATTCACTGTTGCAGTCATTACAATTGGGAGATATCATATCGCATTTGTCCGCCAGTTCAAATGGTTTCTGAGTCTACCCCTGAAGCGCCACCATTAAATCCCAAGGAGGAGAGGGATCCTTTACTGGAAATCTAAGGAAGAGTCCCTTCATGAAAGCTTTACATTATCTGGAAGACAGAGAATGATTCATTTCCTGTGTGGAAAGTGGATATGGCTGCCAACTGAAGTTTAATAGTAGCAAAACTAGCCTCTTCCTTAAAAAGAGGTGAGAAACAGCAGAATGGCCAAAATAGGTGCTGAAAAAAAAAGTGTTAATATTTGATCGGAAGCCCATATAGAAAGGTTTTTCTATTTGCTCCTGTAGACTTTCTTGTTGTGAGGCTGAGAAGCCAAGATAAATGTCACTAATGGGGGGAAAGAGAGCCTGGACCAGCTTAAAGCCATGTAGGATTAGGATGCTGGATCCCTGATGGATGAGACAAGAGATCCTGAGTGAGTTCCAGTATCCATGGAGAATATTTCAAGTGAGACCAAAGGGGAACCATACCAGACAAGGAGGATTGACTGAGCTCTTCAGCCTGCTTGCTTTCTGGAGGAACTTTGAGATTAGGGGAAGAGGGTGGCAGACAGAGGAGACCTGGGGATTAATTCTGAATCAGAGCATCCCTCAGTGACACCCCTGGAGAAGGAATCAGAGCAAAGTACTTGCTTCACTTGATGAGCGAGGCAAATAGGTCACAGCAAGTCTGACCCCAGTGGCCAAAAATCAAGCTCGATACTGTCTGAGGGACCACACCTGACGGATCAGAAAGGACCTACTCAGCCAGTGCATTGGTTTTCCCCCAGTATACACACTACAATGAGAAAGCGATCTGAACATATTGCCCATTCCCAATTCTCACGGCCTCTCTGCACAATGGGTTGGAATGGGTTCCTCCTTGTTTATGTACCAAACCACTGACATGGTGTCAATGTGGAACACAATAGTCCCTAAAGGGAGAACTTCCTGGAAGGCTTGCAACATTAGGACGGCTCACATCTCTAGGACACTGACATGCAACTTAGTCTGAGGGGGACTACACGTCTTGAACCATCTTTCAATGAAAATGCCCCCCCCCCCCCAGTTAGGAAGAGTCAGTGGTCACTGTGGCGTTTGGGGGAAGAGAGAACAGTCTGCCCAGGAACAGATGGTCTGAATCCATCAGCATACAGGATATTTGTAGACTGGAGCAAGTCTTATGGGAAAAGTTAGAGGCTGGTAAAGAAGTGACCAATGCAATGCCAATGTCCATTGAAGTACTTGCATAAATTCTTGCTAGAGGAACTAGAAGAATGGCAGCAGACATCGACCCCAAAGTTTAAAAGTACTAGTTTTGCTGGAGGAGACGGATGAGATAGTAAGGCTCGTATCTGATTTCTTAATGATGTAATGTGATGAACAGGTAATGATACCACTTGAGTCAGTACTCAGTTGAGTTCCTATAAATTCCAGAGTCTGAACAGGTGTTGTTTTCGATTTGGCATGGTTTACTGAGATGCCAAAGTCGTTGAAGACCTGGAGCAAGTAATCTCTGGCTTGCAGAAGTTTATGCCTGGATGGTGTAGTAAGAACCAATCCTCCAAAAAGGGAAACACCTGGTATCCACAGTCTCAAGTGAGCGGCCACCACTGGCATACACTTGAACACCCGAGAAGCTATGACAAGTTCATGGGTTCCCAGCCAAAATCACAGATGTCTCCTGGAGCACCTATTTTGATGTGCTAGTACACATCTGAAGATCTACAGAGCACATCTAATTGTACTTGCGCAGAAGAGGTAGGACGGACGGAACTGTAACCATTCGGAACTTCAACTTCCTTACAAACTGGTTCAAAATGCTTACATCCAAACTTGGTCTTGGGTCTCTGTTTTCTTTGGCACTAAAGAAGTGGGAGTAAGTTCCAAATCTTAACTATTGGGGTGGGTCCTCCTGGATGACGTGTAGCAGTTTTTGTATTTCTCAAGCTGCATATTCCCCCTATCTGGGTGGAATGTCAGGCAATTTCTTCCTTTGAAAAGGGTATACAGTAACCTCTGGATATGAATTTTTAGCACTGTAGGTGTTCAAATGCAGGGAAAAAATTATCCCAGACTGCCTCTACAGGTGGACAGTTGGGCAACGCTTCAGGAGTGCTTATAGGACCCATCAGAAAAAAAAAGTCTCTGAAGCCCTGACTTTGCAGACACCTCTACTTCTGGGCCGGCATCTTCCACTGAAACCTCCTCCTCCTCTGCCTCTGGAGAAGTATCCCCACGCGAGTTCTGAAAAGGTCCCAGAGACTTAAGAAACCACATTTTCTTACCACATTACTGGTTCCTACAGAAGGGACGTGGGGGGGGGGGGGGGTAGAAAACTTGATTCCAATGGCAATGTCTTTCTTTCTTGCTGCGGATGAGTATCTTTCACCAATGGTCTGAACAAGGAGGAACCATCAAAGGGGTATTAACAAATCATGCCTTAAAGGATTCTGCAAAGTTGCATAGCCTCATCCAGGCACGTCTAACTGCTATGCCTGAAATAGCTGCTTGTAAGGTACCCTCAGCCATGGGAGATGAGCCTCTTCGATGCGTTGAAATGGACAAAACAGTGGCCAGTTGAAGAGACACCTTCCAGAGGCATACACACACTTTCTAAACCAGTCCATTGCTCTGGACTCCCTTTTTGGCAGATGGACAGAGAAGCCTGGTTCAGCCAGTTCCTCCTTAGTGGCTGCTGCCACCACAGCATCATCAAATGGGATTCCCTTGCTCCAGTGAGGTCTGAAGGGAGGACTAAGAATTTGTCCAGGCACTTGGGGAACGGCTCGGTGTCCAGTGCCTTCCTACCCCACCAGGAAACCAAGTCAATAAGTTCATCCACAGGGGGGATGGGCGCCAATCAGCCCCAACAGCCTCCAGGAACCCTCTGGGGAACCTGTGTGGAGACTTCCTGAAACTGTCTGACCCTTAGGAGCAGAAATGATGGGCTCATAGCTCTGATCCCATGAGGGCGAGGGATGGAATCAGAGAAAAGACATGATGTCTCTCTGCGCAAAGAAAAAGCCCTTTCCACTACGTGAGAGGCTGATGGACCAGGGGAGATCTCTCCACCCCTCCTCAGCGCAGAAGCTGTCAAAAAAGGACAGGGCCAATCCCAGATAAAAGCCCTCTGGAGGGAATCAGACCACAGCTATCCAGGGAGGAGGCACCAAGGGGAAGGGATGGATCGAACAAAGTAGGAACTGAACCCAACCCCTTGGACAAGGCACCAACCTCTTGGATCAGAGATCTGGCCTAATCCAAAGGTGTAGGAACAGGGATGATGATGATCCTGGACACCATCAGAATAGAGGAATGAAGGTTCCTCATATCCTAAGCAGAACCTCTTTGGCATCATCGATCCTGGGACTCTAAGACCACAAGTAGGATTGGAGAAAGAGAAATAGATTGGGCAGAACAGCTCACGGATTCAGTAGGGGACATAGCTGGGTGGAACCCCCATCTGAATACGAGCCCCAAGAAATCTCTGAATCATCCTGTCCCATGTCTGCCTCAAACTCCACAACAATCTATATGAAAACAGAGGGCAGGGGCCTTGAATGCTTCCTCGAAGTCTCAAATAACTTCGAAGGCAGGGCTGGACAGATTGGCTTCAACACAAATTAGGGTGTGGAAATTCTGCTGGTCAGAACCATGGGTTTAGGATCTCAGAAATTTTATTTATTTTCATTTGTTTAGCGGGATGGTCTAGCTGGACCAGAAGTGCCCATTTTCAGTGGAAGTCCCAGGGAGAAAAGCTCCACATACAGGACATTTCACATACAACACAGAATTAACATAACATTTAGTATACGTTATTGGCAGCTTATACAGTTAGTGAAAAAAGAAGTACACAAGTAATCATTCCAAACCAAAGCTAATATACAAGCAATACAGAGTATATAAGCGAGAACATTCCATTGTAGTTTTCAGCTACCAAAATTTAAAAAGGAAGGTGGATGAACCAGAACAGTTAAGTAGCACTGGCTGTACCAGTCTAATTCGAAGAATGTGGTGGATCCAAGGGTCAGCCGTAGGTCTTCAAATCCAAGACTTTCTTTAGCTTTTCAACAGGTTCCGAGGAAGCCCTCATCTCGGAATGCTTCTTTTCCCGGAATCTGAGGAGGCCTTCGAAGCCTTGGCGGGGGGCTTGAGCCCCAGCATCAGCAGGCAGAAGTATTCATATCAATTTGTTTATCCTATCCGACAGCACCCTTGGGTTAAATGGTTGCTCAAACATCACAAGACAAATCAAGGTGGGCTGCTCCAAAACAATATATGCACTTCTAGGCAGAGTTGGGTATCCTATGCCCACAAGAAGTGCACTTTTTGAAACTGGTTGGCTTCTCCTGTTTGTTAGGCATTTTTGTGAAGACAAGTAATCCTGAAGAGAAAAAACAGTTAACACAACCAAGACAAGACGACGACGAGAAGGAAAAATGAGTAAGAGGTGGAAAAAGGAGCAAGAGGAGGAAAGAGGAGGAAAAAGGAGGAATAGGAGGAATAGGAGGAAGAAGAGGAGGAAAAAGGAGAAGAGGAAGAAAAGTTAAACATTGTAAAGTGCTGAATATTTATGGTAAACTTGTGAAACTGCTACAATTTTGCCATATTGTCTGGTAATAGGATACTCTAACTAATTATACTGACTGCTGCTGAATAAGACTAGTTGCAGAGTCTGACTGTTTCTTTTGATGACTTCTAATACGCTATGTTCACTTGCTCTGCTTTCTGTACAATATTTATGATGGTCGTGCTTATTTTGATGTCCTTATTTTATTGCTTTTAGTCTTACATTCTTTCCTTTCGTCTTCTTTGCAACTTTTAGAGCCACTGAGCACTGGATCACTTTGGGCCCCTCCCCCTACTTGTGTGAGCAAGGAATCCTCTCTCTCCAGCTAAAAGCAAAGAAAACTCTAACCAGCAATCATCCAAAAATAGACTGCAACCCCAGGTTTAACTCCAGGAATCTTGTTGTTGCCACTTGTGTAGTGTAGGTGCCAGCTTTTGCGACTACTGTTATACCTTGTTAAAATCTGTTACAGTCAGCTAGAGTGCATACCCCAGGGGCAACAGCTGCAAACCTTCTTCCTCTTAGCACACCCCCACCCCTTTCATCCGTTTCACTGTTGATAATTTGTTTTATTTTATTTATTTTACATTTGTTAACCGGGATAGTCCAACTGGATACATGTCCATTTTCAGTGGAGGCCAGGGGAGAAAAGCTCCCAAGAAACATTTATGAAAATATACAAACAAAATATACTAACATGTTTCTACTATATACAACAAGACCATATTAATGAGCAAACATTTTTTTAAGTCATTGGCAAGAACATTTAAAAATGATCAAAACATAAACAAATATATAGAGGCATCATGCATCTGAAAGGGGTATTCATAAGACTGTGCAGTCCTATCAAGAGACTATGTGTAAGGCAAGAGTTACTGCAGTAGTGGAGTAGGACTGAAGTTAGTCTGGTGTGGAGCAGGGACATAACCATTTGCTGTTAGGATGGCTTTTGATAGACATTTTAAATTTGGTTAGAGAAAAATCCAGGGTAATGGATGAAGTCAGGAAGTTCCAAATTTTGGATATGTAAGAGGAGTAGAGGGAGTCCCCGGCATTGTTCAGGGATCTAGTAACTGTTAAAGGAAAACTCCACCCTCTCATACAGTTTAACTCTATTGTTAGGTTTCTTTCTCCCTACAATATGGTTCCAGCATTGTGTATCTACCAGAAACATGCTTGTAGTTTTTTAAACTTTTATTTCCTTGTGTTGGAGTCAAAGAGAAAGCCCACCTACTTTTTTTTTTTAATCTCAACTTCTCACATACCTTGCAGAGAAATTTGCCTCCACCTGTGTTGCATATCCTAGACACTGTTAAATCTGTAGTTTACCCTGTCAGGTACTGCTGTCATTCTTAGATGGGTAATTTTATTTAATTTATTTATATATGTTGACCAGGAGTGTCCGACTGGACGTAGGTCCATTTCAGCGGAGGCCCAGGGAGAAAAGCTCCACAGTTAAAATAGACCGTAGTTACACTGGTTTACATAGCGATTAACAATTTACATAGCAACTACTTGCAACATATTTACAGATGAAGAACATAGTACATCAGTAGACAACTAGAATCTTTATCTGTGAAGTACATAACGGACATTAACAAATGTTACAAGAAGTTCCTGCTGTATAATAAGTACTGGCTTATCAGCATCTGAGCTTGCTATAATCAAAGTAGTTAGTGGAGTGGAAAGAAAGGTAGTGGTTGGATGGGGAGGGTGATATTAGAGTGGGAGTTGCAAGGGCATAGCCAGCACGTTTTTAGGTGCACTTTTAGTAAAGTTTTGAAGTGGGTGCATGATGGTACGGAGATAACTGTGGGTGGGAGGGAGTTCCATAATTTGGCTATGGTGTAAGAGAATAGTGCTTCACCAGCAGAGTTATTGGCTTTAGTGATCTGCAAGTGATTTTTTGTTGCTGGATCTTAGTGGTCTGGTGGTGCGATAGGGTTGGAGTAGATTCTGGAGGGATGGGACATTTAGTGGATGATTTACTAGTTTGTGGGCGAGTGAGAGTTGATACCATTGAAGGAGGTGAGGGAGTTCAAGCCAGCCCAGTTCAGCAAGTGAGACAGTGGTGACTACAGTAGGATGCCCCTGTGGCGAATTTGGCAATTTTGTTGTAGCAGGTCTCTAGCTTGTTTAGATCACATTGCCTTAGGTTGGTATATATATTGGACAGGCATACAGTAGAGTGGAGATAAGGTGGGAATTTGCTATTGAAATCTTTGCTGCTTTGGTGAGAAGTTGTTTATTTCTGTATAGTGCTCCTAGTTTTTTTGTGGACTTTTTTTATGGTCAAGGATATGTGAAAGTCAAATTTTAGTTTATTGTCTATTTCCACTCCTAGCAATTTGGTGTGTTCAGTTGGGTATATAGTGGTGTTGTATTTTGCTGTGATGTTAAAGTGAGAGCTGTTTTGAGTAGATTTGGTGGGTTGGAAGAGGAGTAGTTTAGTTTTGTTTGGGTTGAGTATTAATTGGGCATCGGATAACCAAGTTTCAACAGTGGAAAAGGCTTCCTGTGTGACTTTTTGCAGTCTGGGTAGGGACTGGGCTGAGCAGATGATGGTCGAGTCATCTGCGTGTTGTATGAGTGTGCCATGTTTGGTGGCAGAGTCTAGATTATTGGTGAAAACAGAGAAGAGTAGGGGTCCAAGGATGGATCCTTGGGGAACCCCTATGGAGACAGGTAGTTGGGGAGATATGTCATTCTGCCATACAACAGATTGTTGACGGTCAGACAGGTAACTCTGAAACCAGTTGGTGACTGACTGTGAGAAGGATAAGTTATTGAGGACAGAGATAAGTTGTTTGTGTGGGGCCATGTCAAATACTTTAGATAGGTCTAGGAAAGTAGCAGAGTAGAGAGCGCCATTGTTTTTATGCTGAAAGATAGTGTTAAGTAAAGGAGAGTAAGGCAGTGGTGGTGCTATGGTTTGGTTGGAAACCATGCAGAGTATTGAAAAGGAGGTTGTTAGTAAGGAGGTAGTCTGAGACCCGAGAGTGTATGCATCTCTCTAGTATTTTGGAGAGTGGAGAGAGAATAGCTATGGGGCGGTAATTGGTTAGTTCTGTGGAGGGTCCGCCTTTGTGGAGGGGAATTATATGTGATACTTTCCACAGTGTGGGAACGTAACTTTCTGATAAGAGATCGGTTAATCAAGATGGATACTGGGTAGGCCAGAGCATCAGCTGCGATTTGTAGGTATTCACTTGGGAGGTTGTCTGCTGCTAATCTGGTGGGCTTAAGTTTAGTTAAGAGTTGTTTTATGTTGGAGGTAGGTACAGGATAAAAAGAGAAGGCAGTGGGGAGATTACTAGTTGAAGGTGTGGGTTGGAGGGGAGGGGGTTGTGTTGTTTAGCTAGTGATAGTATGGCTTGTGTGAAGTGTGTGTTGAATGAGGTAGCAATATTTTCTGAGGAGTGAGGGATGTTAGCAGGAGGGGTACTGACTTTACCTGGGTGGAGGATGGAGTTTATGGAGGACCAGAATTGTTTGGGGCTGTGTTGAGAGAAGTCTAGGGCAGACTGGTAGTATTGGAATTTGTCCGGTTTTAATACCTTTTTCACTCTATTGCGTAGTTCTAGGAATTTCCGTCTAGTTGAGGGGGTTTTGTTTTTGCGTCAGTACTCCCAGGCTTTATCCCTGTTTTTCATTTCTGACTTAGTTGTTTTCTGTAGCCATGGGGAGGGTTGTGCTTTGATTCTGGAAAGTCTTATGGGGCATGATAATTAAGGATGCTCAGGAAGGTAGTATTAAAAATTCAACTGCGTCATCAAGACTGAGGTACTTTAGAGGATGCCAGTTACATTCTTTGAGGGATGAGACGAATGTGAGTGGGTTAAAGTTTAGTTTTTTACGTATTTGACGGTAGAGGACAGGTTTAGCTTGGTATAGGTATTTTTTGAGTAGGAATGTTGGGGAGTGATCACCGAAGCTATCTGATAAGCAGCCTGTTATATATGACTGGGGGTTCTTACCGACTAGTATCCAGTCCAGGGTAGTGTGCTTGGTGGAGTTTTTATTTATCCTGGTTGGCGACTGAACTCGTTGCGTGAAGCCATAAAGGTTTACATGATGGGTTGGATGGTTGCCAGAACAAGACTGCCAGTCAATATTGAAATCACCTAAAATGATAGTTTCTTGGGGGAGATGGTGGGTAGACCAGCTGAGGAGGTTTTCTAGTGGAGGGATGTTTTGGCCAGGTGGGAAGTAGCATCCAATTATGTTGATGGTTTTGTTTTGGTTTATTTTGAGGTTGGTATATATTATTCCTTCACTGCCTATTTGTGGAGCCGATGATTTTAAGATCTGGATGTTTAGATGCTGTTTAAATATTATAGCTACACCGCCTCCTTTCTTGTTTAGGACAGTCTACTCTTAGTATGCCATAACCTGTAGGGAGTATTTGCTCACTGGTAATGTGAGGTTTTAGCCAGGTTTCTGTCAGGATGACTATATCTGGGGAGTACAAGTCTATGGTGGCATGGAGTTCATAGACTTTGTTGGATATACTTCTAATATTTAGGCTTAGTAGAAGGAAGTCACTTGGCTTTCTATTGGTTGTAATATGGGAGAAGTTGTGGTTTCTAGTCCGATGAGGATTGGGGTTGGAGATGGTAGGGCCAGGGTTGGGGTGGATATCTCCACTTAGGGCTATTTAGATATGCACGAGGCTATTAGTTTTCTCATTAATGTGTTTGTTTATAAGGGAAACTTTATGATTGTACTCTTTGGGTAATAGGTATGGTGGGAGGGTTACTGTGTTAACTTGTAAGGATGCTTTAATTAATCCTGTTAATTTCAGGAACACAGCAGCTGATAAAAGCTGTGGAATTGTTTCCACTGTTTTTATTGCAGAGGGGAGGAGAACTTAACACTTCCTTTTCATAGCAAAACAAAGCAATTAGAACAGTCGGGTTTAAAGGCAATTATCCACTCTTCTGACAAACTTACATAAGCAGCACGCAGTTTTGAAACTCTAAGCTTTAAATGTTATTTATAATAGTTTGTGTTAAGATAACTTGAGTTACAGCAAAGATTTCTGTGACATTTAGAGAAAAGTCAGTAAATATTTTTTTCTTGTAAAGTATAAATGCATTTACCATTTTCAAGACACAGGAAAAAACAAAACCACACCACGCTGTGAGCCTCCAGAGAAAACAGTCAAGAATATGGAGAAAAAACACTGGTATGCTCACCACAGCAGAAATTCCAAGCTGAAAGCTAGTATAAAATGTACAGTCCACCGCTTCAAAAGTTAAAATCTCTTTATTAAAACACAAAAGGATAAGCGCTTTCGCGTGCTGTAACACACGCTTCTTCAGATCTATGTAGTCAAAAAATAGGGGGTTTATATACACTAGATGAAATTCAATCAAGCATTTGATGCACATCAATTAAACAATTAATGAAGCATCCAGTTTTAAAGGCACAAGTGCTTGTCCAACTATCTATAGATTCATTACTATATACATTTTATAGATTCATTACTATATACATTTTAAAACACACTAAAAACTATTTGACACATGAAGCTCACTACCACTAGGTTACAACCATAGGGAGAAAAAATGTATGCATGTAGCCTTTCAGATGTATAAAACAACAATAATAAGTATACATAGACATCTAGAATATATTGCAAACATAGAATGCAAGCCTAAACATTAAACCCAATAAATAAAACAACTGACCAACATTAAAACAAGGTCAATATAAAACATGTAAACCATCTATTTTTCAGAACAGGTTTAATAGAAACATAATTGTTAATGCCTGGGGGTAGGTGGGCCCTTAATCTAAAAATCCACTGCAGTTCAACGTTCTAATAAGTTCATATGATCACCCCCCTCTACTAATACACTTAACTATTTGTAGGACTCTGAATTTGAAAGAATGATCAGGATAAGTTATAAGATGTCTTGCCAATGCATTCTGTTCCCTATGCTGTTTAATGTCATACAGATGGTTGTACATTCTTTGTTTCAACTTTCTCTTAGTGAGTCCTACGTAGAATGCATGACACGTATTACATGTTGCTAAATATATAACGCTTTCAGTGTCGCAGGAGGCATAAAACCTGGGCGTAAATGTATACTTAAACTGGGGATGCACAAACACCTGGTCGTCAGTTATATATCTACACATGTTACATTTCCTACATGGGTATGTGCCTAACTTACAGGCGATGTTCAATGCAGAATCAATGTCTACCTTAGGGTTATGGCACAACAATCTTTTTAGGTTCTTATGATTTCTATAGGCAAATTTAGGTTTGTCACCCACTAATTTCCTAGTCTGATCATCTACAGTTAATACCTTCCAGTTATTACATATGATGTTTTTCAATGACTTATTATCATTAGTATAAGTGATTGTAATCCTAACAACATCTCTAGAGTCTTTGACCATTTTCTTGCAATGACGGCTATATGTATTGCTAGGTACAATGGGTCTATCCTCATTCAAAATTTCAGATCTAATCCTCGTCACCATATTGAAGTCATAGCCCCTTTGCAAGAAAAGATCTTCCATCCGATCTGCTTCCTTAAGTCTATCTGGTTGATTCTTACATAACCTTGCTATCCTTGTAAACTGGCTTCTCACAATCCCAGGAAACGTATGCCTAGGATGCATACTGTTATATAATAAAAGCGTATTTTTTCAACATTCCTTCCTGTATAAAGTTGACACTAACCTACCTCCTTGTATTGACAAAGTAATATCCAGGAAATTAATCTCTGTGTGAGAAGTCTCTAGTGTAAATCTAAGGAAATCACTGGTACTCTCAAGATACATGAGAAAATCTATAAACTCGCATTTAGACCCATCCCATACAATTAGTATGTCATCTACAAATCTCCTGTAGAGGACTACTTTACGAAATGAATCATGGTTAAACATATGTTGCGTCTCCCAGTGATGCACCACCAGATTGGCATAGGTGTTGGCACACGAGGTGCCCATTGCCACTCCCCTGTTCTGAAAAATAGATAGTTTACATGTTTTATATTGACCTTGTTTTAATGTTGGTCAGTTGTTTTATTTATTGGGTTTAATGTTTAGGCTTGCATTCTGTGTGTTTGCAATATATTCTAGATGTCTATGTATACTTATTATTGTTGTTTTATACATCTGAAAGGCTACATGCATACATTTTTTCTCCCTATGGTTGTAACCTAGTGGTAGTGAGCTTCATGTGTCAAATAGTTTTTAGTGTGTTTTAAAATGTATATAGTAATGAATCTATAGATAGTTGGACAAGCACTTGTGCCTTTAAAACTGGATGCTTCACTAATTGTTTAATTGATGTGCATCAAATGCTTGATTGAATTTCATCTAGTGTATATAAACCCCCTGTTTTTTGACTAAATAGATCTGAAGAAGCGTGTGTTACAGCACGCGAAAGCGCTTATCCTTTTGTGTTTTAATAAAGAGATTTTAACTTTTGAAGCGGTGGACTGTACATTTTATACTAGCTTTCAGCTTGGAATTTCTGCTGTGGTGAGCATACCAGTGTTTTTTCTCCATTTTCAAGACACACACACACACACACACACACACACACACACACACACACACACAGAAATGCAGAAGGAGAGTCAGGTGGCAACCCTATCAACTAGGTGCACTGATGTTTTTGTCTTTCGGTTTTTCCCGGTTAGGGGTCTCCACAGCGGAACTCCGGTCCACTAATGACTGGTAGTTAATTTTTACATGCAGAGTTACCAGCCCTGACGCACAACCTTCAACGAAGGTACGCCCATTCACGCATGTCTCCATGCAGAAGACGCTCTAGTTGTGAATCGAACTGGACAGCGTCTTACTGTGAGGCGACAATGATACCGCAGCACCACCACCACGGATAACTAGGTGCATTGATACTGTTCATAAAAAGGTCTTTTTTGCTTTGTGTGACATCCTTTCAGAGAGGGATGCATATCTGGTACATGCAGATCCATTGTAAGAGATTCCCACTGACTGAGTCAGTCCTTGCATTGTCAGAGAGCAACCATAATATACAGCTGAATTTACTTTAACATACATTTACTATGTGCCCTAGCATTAAGAACACCAAGAAAAGGAAATAAGAAGTACTTAACTGTGGTTAAATACACACAGACACACGCTTTCATACACATACTTTATATACATACAGAAACGCACATTATTTTGTGTGTGTGTGTGTGTGTGTGTGTGTGTGTGTGTGTGTGTGTGTGTGTGTGTGTGTGTGTGTGTGTGTGTGCGCGCAGTGTGTGTACATACAATTAATTATTTATAATAAACATAGCATAGTTAAGCATTATTAATGTATACATTCCAGTAAATGTTGTTCAATGATTTATTTGGTCACTGTCACACACTGGCTGTGTGTTTCACATACAATCTTGGTCAATGTCTGTCAGTATTTATTTGTATTGATAAGTGCATTTAATAATTATTATCTTTGCCAGTGTAGCTTATGTTGTGGCTGAAAAGGTTCCTGGGACCAGTTCACTTTCCAGGTTACCAAAGTATAAATAAATATGAAATGGAAAAAAAAAAAAAAAAAAAAGAGGGGGTATATGATAAATAATTGAGGAACTAGTAAAGCACATTTGAAGTCTGCATCATTCATGAGAGAGAAAATCCTCCCACTGAAGGCATTGGGAAGTAGCAGAAAGACTAAGTTTAGAGTCCTACTACTTGTCACTTGTAAATGTACAGCAAGGATTATTTACTGCAGTGAGAGTTTTCACACCTCAGCAGGAGAGTGTGGGGGAGAGTTTATCAAGTTTGTTAGGACTACAAAAGACTCCTCTTACAAACAACTGTTTTTATCTGCTTTCTTTTGCTGCAAGTAGCTAACAGTTATTTATAGCATAGAACAAGCTCTGGCAGACAGATAAATGAGGCTCAGTAAGGTAAACGGAGAAGCAGCTCTTTTACAGACGGTGTGTTTAGATGACAGTGCTTCACAGTCCTGCCATTATATTTTAATGGCATAAGAAAACAGCACCACTTCCTTATGTCTGGAGTCATATAAAAGAAGACTTGAAATGTATTCTGGGAAGGAAGGAAAGCAAGAAAATAAGATCAGGTTACCAAGGCAGGCCCAATCATCCACCATTTTGAGAGAAACACATTAAAATTATAAAAAGCACTTGGCGTGATTATGAGGCATTAAAATAGCTCAAAAACAAAGATACAATGAAAAAACATTTGTTGAGTTCTAGGATTGAATTTTCCTTTAATAGTAACTTATCTGTGGAGCGGAGTTGCTTAGGACAGGAGTACTGCTGAATTGGGTTGCTTAAAGTGTTTTATTTGAGTGGGAGAGCAGCTTATGAGTGATAAGCGGATTATAGGTAAGTAAATTTGGCAGTTCAAGCCAGCGCAATTGTTTTAGGTTATGACAGTGATGGGTTTTAAAAGAGGTGTTATTAGCAAATTTGGCTATTTGATTATAGCAGGTTGCCAGTTTGTTGGTTTCTGTTTTGGATAGATTGGTTAGGATTGGGGATGCATAAAGTAATGTTGAGAGAAGGCGAGTACGAGCAATTGTGGTCCTAGCAGTATGGGTCAGGAAGGACTTATATTTGTAGAGACTACCTAGCTTTATATGGCTAGATTTATATGGATGTCAAATTTTAAGTTATCAATGGCGACGTCTAGTAGTTGTGTGTGGTATTTGGGTGTGACGGGTGTACCATTTTTAGAGAGGATACTGAAAGTGGCGGTAAGGCTGGTATTTTGTCATGGGTGAAATAGCAGGTGCTTGGTTTTTTGGGGGGTATGAAGGAGGCCATTGTCAATAAGCCAATTTTCAAGGGACCTAGTATTGATCCCTGAGGTACCCCAAGTGCGACTGGTAAAAGTGGAGACAAGTTATTGTCCCACCTCACTGCTTGTTGCCGGTCCATGAGATAATTTTTGAACCAGGAGACCGTTTGATTGTCTAAGCCCAGGTTTTTGAGGTGGCAGATGAGTTTATCATGGCTAACCATATCAAAGTCTTTTGATAGGTCTCAGAAAAGGGCTTATGTAAGTTTACAATTGTTCCCATTATGGTTTATGGTATCTGTAAATGCTAACAGTGCTGTGGTGGTACTATGACCTGGACGGAAACCATGTTGTGTTGGAGATGAGAGTTCCTGATTTATAAAGGTGGGACATTAGTTGACGGTGAATACATTTTTCAAATAATTTAGCCAGTGGAGATAGAATTGCGATTGGTCGGTAGCTGGATATATCATAGGAACTATCCCCTTTGTGAAGAGGTATGACACAGGCAGTTTTCCAAATCAGGGGCACTGTAGCTTCAGTGACTGATCTATTGATTAGTATAGTAACTGGTACAGCTATTTCTGCTGCTGCCAGTTTTTTAAATTCTTTGGGAAGTGGATCTGCTGCTAGTGTTGAGGGTTTCAGCTGGGAGAGTAGTTTATGTAGGAGGGTGGGTTGCAACTTAAAAGTGGGCATGTAGTTAGTGGAAGAGTAGACACTTGTAGTGACCGTGAGAAGTTGTTGGGTTAGAGCAAGTATGGTTTATGTGTTGAATGATTCAGCATTACTGTCTTTTGTTAAACCTGATGTTGGGGGTGGGGTAATGGTTTTACCTGGGTGTCGTAACTTGTTTAAACCTGCCCAGAATTTCTTAGGATTATTCATATGTTGGTTTTGATGGGTAACAAAGTAGCTCCTCTGGTCTTGCACAACTAGTTTTTTGGTTAGATTTCTACTTTGTTGGTAGGCTTGCTGTGTTCTAGGGCTTTTTATTGGACCTCCAGGCTACCCAGGCTCTCTTTCAGCTATTTTTACCTAGTTTCCCTAGATAACCATGGGGCTGATTTATGACTTAACCCTAGTAGTTCTTGCAGGGGCGTGTCTGTTTAATATATCTAAGAAGGTGGAGTTGAAGTGCTCAATAGCTTCATTTAGGGGTAGGTTATAAAAGGTCAGACCAATTGTATAGCTTTAGATCTTGTCTGAAGTTAGTGGAGTTAAAGTGTTGTTTGTTTCTAATTGTTTGAAGTATAGGAGTTTCGGGGTGGTGGGAGTTATATTCAAGTAAGAAAGTAGTTTGATGGTTACTCAATGCGTCTGGAAGGGTGTCAGCTAAGTAGGAGCAGGGTATTTTATTTAGTAAAATCCAGTATAATAGGCTTTCCTTTTTACTGTTTTTGACTATTTTGGTGGGCTGTTTGATTACTTGTGAGAAGGTATGAAGATTGACATGGTTAGTGGGTACTGGAGAGGAGCATGTGAGCCAGTTTATATTAAAGTCACCTAATACAACGGTCCCTTGAGGCATGGATTGTGATAACCACTGAAGGAAAATCTCCATGGTAGGGATGTTATTGCCTGGTGGGATGTAAACTGTTACTAGGCTGATGGCTTTTCTGTTGCATATTTTAAGCTTTGCTAAGAGAATTTCTGCATTTTCAAAAGGGGGCATGGTTATCTCAATTTTAGTTATGGATAAACTATTTTTTGTACAGCAGGGCAATGCCTCCACCCTTTTTGCCTAGTCGGTCTTGCCTAAGGATGTTATATCCACGTGGTAGGATCTCTGTATCTTGGGTAAATGGTTTTACCCATGTTTCTGTTATACTGACTATATCTGGGGAGTATTGAGAGATTAGTGTGTGTACTTCATGCATTTTGTTGTTAATGCTGCTAATATTTAGGTTTAGGAGGAGTAGACTGTTTAGTGGCCTGGTGGTAAGTTGTGTTACCTTGGGAAGCTGATGTGAATTGGCAAGAGGACTTCTTTTGTTAGGTCCTGGGTTTGGGTAGATATCTCCAGCACACAGGATCTGCTGATGGACATTTTGCATTAATTTAGCTATTTTGTGTAGTATGGTAAAGTATTTTGGGTTGCTGTTGATATGGGGTAAGAGGTAGAGAGTTTAAAATGGCTATAGCTTACAGCAGTAGTGTGGTATAAACTGGTGCATATTGTTAGGGGGTAAGGAGATAGGATGGGAGAGAAATTTGCAGTGGATTTATGGGTTTGGGGGAAGTTGTCCTGTCAAGTTGTAAGATGTGATGTAATAGGTACATACTAAGAAGGATAGGATAGAAGAGACATCTGCAGGAGGTATAAGGAGAGTTGCTGCTAGGTTGGATTAGTTAGGAGTGGTATGTGTAATTGTTTGAGGGGGTGGGAGGGATGTGGCTTGGTTGTTAGGAGAGTGGCTAGCTATATACATGTCTAGATGATATGGGGTGGGTGGAAATTGAGGGTAGGGGAGCAGAGTGAGCCCATAGGGCGAACAGAGCAGATAGAGCCAAGGAGAAGGAAGAAGACAAGAAGAGCTATCGGTGTGTTATTTATGTTGAGGTTTTTTTTTTTTTGTTTTGTTTTTTTTACAGTTGCTGTGGGGGCAGCTCCGCACCATTCACCTTTGCTTGGGCTCACTTCGCTCCCCTCCCACCCACCCCCATATCATTTCCTTTATACCCAACCACCTGTTCCTACCTAAACACTCCTCCCCTTCCTGTTCCTCACAAACACTCTAGCCTACTTTCTGCCTCCAACATAGAATCCCTACCTCCCTCCACCACCTCTCTATACACACACCACCCTATAACCATTAACTATTACCTATAATTAATATTTTTTACTGCAGTAAATATGCATACCTGAATGTAGTACAAATAAACTGACAATATATAAATTCCCATTCACCTTATCCATAGTCAAAAACATTACAGATAAAGTACCCCCCCCCCCCCCCCCCATATTTACTAACTCACTATCTCGGCTACCCTCTCGTAACTAGAAGATACCAGTTACCTGACCATTACTTCTTGGCAATACTGCAGCTCACTAACACACAAAACAATAGCTCTTGCACTGGCCATACTCTCCATCACTTTCCTGTAGCCATATACCCAGCATTATCTGATGCTTATATAGCTCTAAGTCCCTAACATCACTTCAGCTTGCAGCTACAGACAACTTCCATTAGCAAGTCTTACACTCTCATCCACCTACCACTTCAAATCTCTTACCCCTCTTAAATTCCCACATACACCTAATATTGCACCTTTAATGCACCATTCGCACTCGTTTGTTGATAATGCCCTTGCATGCAACACATTCTGAAACTAAATAACATGGGTTACACATATCCAACCCAACTACTAAAAACATCATTCTACCCATTAATAATCTTCACCCTACTCCTACTCTCCATCCTGTCCTACCACACTCAGCTTCATAATCACACCCCATCCCCTTGGCAAACTGATTCCACTGCCAACACCACCAAACTAAAAAAAACTTCTATATTGCCATGTGAGCTTATCTTCCCCCCTACCCTTCTCTTACTCGTACATTAAACTGAAAATCAAAACTAACCCCCCTCTTCTCAAAGACAAACTAAAATAATTCACAAATTGACCAATCTACATCTACTCCATAAACTCACTTGCAGTGGTGATATACATCCCAATCCAAGACCCAAAACATCTATCAGCCCAAACTTAAATCGGCTAAGTCCCCTACACCACAGACCTACCACAGCTCTCCTCTTCTTAAACATTAATGTAAGTGGACTTAACAAAACTCATGACCTTCATGCCCCACTAGCTCTATACAAAACCAGACATCACTGTGTTAACTGAAACATGGCTCAAACCACATCACAATAATGAGATTACTGCACTGGATTACATCATCCGAAGAGACAGATCAGAGAAAAAGGGCGGAGGTGTTGCAATATTACTCCAAATTCATCTTGCCTTGGAACAACTAGATTACAATACCCATGAATTCAAAGATGTAGAACTAATCCTTGCCAAAGAAAAAATAAGTTCCAACAAACAATTACTGCAGGTGGCTACATACCACCATGCAATAATATCAGTGTAATGGAAAGCTTGCTTAAATGGACCTCCAACTCTCTTCCACATGAAATCATACTATTAGGAGACTTCAATAATGACCGGCTTCAGTGCTCCAGCCATAACCCCCTCTGCCTTCATAAACCTTCACAGGTTTACCCAAACTATAACCACCCCCACTCGAACTGACAAAACTTCCAAATGCCAGTCCATCTTAGACTGGATCCTGGTATCTGACCCCACTCTTGCACAGCAATCTGGTTGTCTTCCAGATACCCTAAGTGACCATCATCCAACCTAATTAGGAACAGATCCCAAGCCATCAACCAACCTATCCCCAGAGTAGTTAGAAACAAAAAAAAAACTTTATAGCTGTCGATCTCAATACTCTAAAAAGCTGTAACTGGACCCCCCTAAAACATCTACCTCTAGACAATGCCGTTGAGTACTTTCACATAACCTTCATAAAAATCTTAAACCATCATGCACACCCTAGAACCATTAGAATAAAAACTAACTATGCCCCATGGCTAAGAAAATATACTAAAACTATAATGAAAGAAAGGGGCAAGGCCTGGATTCAATATCAGAAAAACAAAAGCACTACTTTGAGACAAAACTATGTAGAGCTCCGTAACAAAGCCAAAAACTGTATACTGTATCCAGGAAAGTCCACTACTCCAACCCCTGTGCTTCCAAATAACCATGAAAACATTCCTACTCAGTTTAACAAATTCTTTACCAAAACAGTTTAGACCCTTGCCAATGCCCAAAATAGTACTAGCAGCCCCACAGCAATAACTACCCCAAACCACCCCAATGTACAAAATAGCCCCAATTTTCACCTCCACTCTGTATCCACCAAATCAATATCTAAACTCCTTGGTAAACTTAAACCAACCACTCTAGCAGTTAAGCTGCCAGCAGACTTCCTTCGGATCTCAGCTGAAGCTACAGCCTATCCTGTCTCTATTCTCAAACAGATCTCTCTCAGAATGCAAAGTCCCCACTTCATGGAAAACATCATATACAATTCCACTGCACAAAGGAGGCAATTCCTTAGAGCTCACAAACAATCGCCCAATAACAATCCTATCACCTTTATCCAAAACATTAGAAAGAGTTGCTCATACTCAACTAATACAGTACCTCCAGAATAACAACCTACCAGCATGGCTTTAGACCTTCCCATAGGACCACGACAGCACTATTTTTATTCACCAACATAGTTAACCACCACAGAAACAAGGGTCTATTTGTTTCTTCCATATTCTTAGACCTATCAAAAGCCTTTGATGTGGTAAACCACAGTCTGCTTCTTGATAACCTATCCACCCTAAATACAAGTCTCTCCTCTAGATCATAGTTAAACAGCTACATTTCTGCCAGTCAGCAAGCAGTCCTATGGCAGGACCAATTCTTCCAAGTTTTCAGTAACCATAGGAGTCCCTCAAGGATCCATGCTTGGCCCATTGCGGTTCTCTCTATTTACAAATCAGATCTCTTCATCCTCTACCACTGCCTCGATAATACAAAATGCAGAGGACACTACCCTATGTGCTGCCCCTACCCTCACTGAACTGCAAACCCTTATCCAAAATAACTTCACCCTAGTCGAAACTTGGTTCACTAACAAACTTCTTAATCCCCAAAAAAACAAATTTTCAGCCCTGGCAGAGCTCCTCCCATAAATAATTTCACCATTAGCTCCCAAGAAAAAGTACAGTTGTGTACACTTACCATAAATGTAGATGTTGGAGTGTATTCACTGTTGTAGTCATCACATTTGGGTTATCTGCTTACAGTAGCCCTCCTTCGGCCTGATTATCAAAGGCTTGGGTCCTGCGTCGGTTGAGGTCTCATCTTCCATGACGTCAGGTAGTCAGGGGTAAAAAGCATGCAGCCGACGCCATCAGTTTTTCTTGCCCCAGATGTCAGGTGCCCCCATAATGGGAAGCAGTTGAATATATGTACAAGGTTACACCTCCAACAAAAAAAGCAAATACACCAAAAAGCTTTAAGCATAGTAAACAAGAATAGAGGTATAGCCAAAAAAAGTGAGGGGACTGGAGGGAGGGTAACCCTGACTGCAACAGTGAATACACTCGAACATCTACATTTATGTTAAGTGTACACAACTGTACTATGTTCTTCACGTTTCACTGTTGCAGTGATCACATTTGGGTAGATTCCCAAAGCTAAGGATGGGAGGAGGAAATTAGATAGCATTAGGACCAGCTAGAAGGCCCTGCAAGACTGCAGTGGCAAAGCCAGCTCTGGATTTAGAGAAAATTGGCAAATGGTAATGCTTGGCGAAGGTATGTACAGAACTCCTGGTATCAGCTTCTAGAATGTCCCTGGTAGGGACACCTCTGAGAAAGGCTGTAAAGGTAGATGCAGCCCTAGTTGAATGCGGTCTTATTCCTTGTGGGATAGGTTTTCCATGGTGCTTATAGCAGAAATGAATGCAATGGCCTATCCATTTAGAAATGGTTTGCTTTCAAATGAACTTCACCTCTGCCCCTGCAGCAAATGCCACCAGCAGCTGTTCATATTTCCTGAGAGGTTTAGTCCTGTCAGAGTAAAATCTAAGTTGTCTGTGCACATCTAAGGAGTGCAGTATACGTTCCCCTTTGTTCTGTGGATTAGAAAAGATTGGCAAATGATTGGACTGATTAAGAGCCACAATGGATACTACCTTTGGCATGAAGGAGGGATTGGTCCTGAGGGACACCCTCTCCTCATGAAAGATGATCAAAGGCTCCACTGGCATAAGGGCCTGTAATTCAGACACCCTTCTAACTGAAGTGATGGCTAAAACAAAGGCTGTTTTCCAAGAAAGGAATTTCATCTCTGTGTTTGCAGCCAGCTCAAAAGGAGGTAGAGTGAGGTTTCCAATACAAAATTAAGGTCCCAGGCTGGAGTTGGGGCTCTTCTGGGTGGTCTTAAGTTTTTGGCCCCTCTGAGGAACTGCTTGAGCAGCAGATGAGAGAAGAGGGGTGGTTCTATGTTGTAATGATCTGAAATGGCTGAGGCATGAATTTTGGAGGAGGAAAAGGAAAGGCCCTTGTGAAGCATCTCAGTTAAGTATTGAAGAATCTGAGGTAAACTGGGCGTTGCTGTGCTCATCCCCAGAGTTTGGTTCCAGGAACAAAATCTTTTCCATTTTTCAGCATAAGATTTTCTAGTACTAGGCGGCCTTGCCTCCAGAATGACATCCAACACTTGTATACTGAGGGATAGTAAAAGAGAGATCAGGTAATTAGCCAAGTTGCCAGGTTCAGGGTTTGAAGCTGAGGGTGCAGAATCTGGCCCTCCTGCTGGGACAAGCAGGGTAGGGGTCTGCGGCAGGTGCCATGGTCCCAGCAGTGACACTGCGCAATAGGGGGTACCAGAGTTGGCGTGGTCAGTCTGCTGCAATCAGTATTGTCCTTGGTTTGTCCTGTTTGATCTTTAGTAGTACCCTGGAGAGGAGAGGCAGAGGAGGAAAGGCATAAATGGGTAGATTTTTCCAGGTGAAGGACACGGCATCCACTTTCCAAGCTTTTCAGGTGAAGGACAGGGTATCCACTTTCCAAGCTTGTTTGTGGGAGTCCTTGTGCAGAATTTGTCCAATTGGTAGTTCTGGGGGAAGGAGAAACAGGTATATCTCTCGGCTCCCCCATTTGTTTATCAACATGTTGAATGTCTTTGGTTCCAGTTTCCACTCGTGTGGGTCCATGAGATTTCTGCTTAGTTCGTCTGCCAGTATATTTAGCTTTCCTGGCAGGAATGGAGCCTGCAGGTGCACTTGGTAGCTCAAGGCTGTGCTCTACAGAGCCATGGCTAGTCTGCAGAGAGGGTACATGTGGGGTCCCCCTTGCTTATGTACCACATAACAGTGGTGTTGTCCATCTTTTCCATTAATTGTCCTGGAAGAATGTGGTCCTTGAAGGCTGTCAGAGCATTCTGTGCAGCTAACATTTCTTTTTGATTGATATGCAGGTGCATTTGACTTTGGTTCCATTTGCCCTTAATGCACTTCCCTGACAAGTGAGTCCCCCATGCATAGTCTGATGAGTCTGTTAGGGTTTGGGCAACAGGGGGTAGAGTGAATGACGGTCCCTTGTTTTGGTGGCAGGCCTCTGCCCACCAAAGGAACTCTATCTGTAGGCAAGGTACGATAGGAATCATTGCTTCTAGACCCTGAGAATGTCGACACCATAGGTTTTCTAGATACCATTGCAGTTTCCTCATATGCAGGTCTTGCATATGGAATTAGGAAAATGCAGGAGGCCATGAAGCCCAATGCTTGCAGTATTTGTCTTGCAGACAGCAGGGTCTTTGTGGCCATAAGTTTGAAGTCAGCTGTCAAATGAACTTGTTTCTCTGGCATCAGGAAAGCCATCTGGGAAGTTGTGTTCAAGCTTGCTCCTAGGAATACAATTTGTTGGCAGGGTACAAGATGCGATTTCTTTTTGTTTATGGTGTACCCCAGAGAAGTTAACACTTTTTGTACAAACACCAGATGATTCAATAGTATGTCCTGGCTTTCTGCCTGAATGAGACAATCGTCCAGATATGGGTATATCTGAATATTTCTTGGCTTGCAAAATGCAATGACTGGAGCGAGGCACTTTGGCTCATCTACTGCGCCCAGAGTATTCACAAAGGGCAGTGCAGAGAACTGACAGTGCATGAAGCCTGCTTTGAAGCATAGGTATCTTCTGCAAGATTCCCTGATTGGGATGTGCAGGTAGGCTTCCTTTAAATCCAGTGTTGCCAACCAGGTCTCCTTGCCTAGCATAGGAAGCAACTGGTGAAGTTAGCATCTTGAATTTTGGAATCACCAAAAAAGTGTTTAGGATAGAGGGGTCCAGGATAGGATGCCAGGAGTAGTCTTTTCTGGGCACCAGGAAAAGTCTTGAGTAGTAACCTTGTCCCCTTTTCCTCTTCTGGGACAGTTTGAATAGCCCTTATACTTAGACAGAGAACTTGTTTTTGAGCCTCTGTCCACTGATTTGGGGGTAGATCTGGCCAACCGTTTGGGTTGGTAAAGTGCAGAAGTGGAATCTGTATCCTTGGGAAACTATATTTAAAACCCATTTGTCCTGGGTAATGAGTTCCCAGTTTTTTGCCTGTAGAGCAATCTTTCCCCATGAAGGAGCAGTCAGTTGAGAAGGGTTTGGAAGTTTTAAAGTCAAGTCATTGAGACAGTTTACCATAGGGGGGAGTCTTACTACTACCTGCATTGGAAGTGGGAGCCCCCCACTGCTTAGTCCTGCAAGTACCTTGGGACTGAAGCCTGGTTATTCTTCTGGTTCTGGATTTGGACTGAAGGCCTGGAAGAGGCAGGAAAGGACCAATTCTTAGAGGGCCAATGCCTACTATATCTTGGAGGCAGCACTTGCAGGAAATCTCAACAGTTTGCATAGATTCAGCTTTTTCCTCCATCTTTTAAGTACTACTACTATGTTGCCAAACAGGCGGTCCTGGTTTAAGGGAGCATCCAGCAATTTAGCTTTAACATGATCTGGCAAAGATTGCTCCTTAAGCCAAGCATGCCTTCTAAGTACAGACCCAGTGACAGCAGCCCTGCAAGATACCTCTAGTGAATCAAAACCACATTGCAAAGTATGTTTTCCAACTTGTTCAGCAGAAAGCATTAAATCCTGTAAATTTTTATTTTCAGCACAGTCAGGAATCAACATAAGTTTCAGTTTAAGCAATCCAATAATATGCTGCTGATACTTTAACATATGAAACTGGCAGTTTAAGGCGCTAACGGCCAAGATTGTAGAAGTGTATATCTTCTTACCTCATCTATACAGCGCCCTGGAATCTCTATCACAGGGGGTAGTATTTTGGCAGTAGTAGCCTTAATGCCCTTGGGTCCCTGCGAAATGGTCTCAGAATCTGCAGTAGGATTTTTAAAAAGGAACTTGAGAGTGACTACCTGGTTTTCTGAAAGCAGGAGGTAAGGAGTTAGGGGCCAAGTTAGAGGAATCAACAATGCCCAGTACAGAGAGGATAGCTAAAGGCCTGTGTTGAGGCAGGAGTAAGAAATCCCCAAGCCTTTTTTTTAGAATCAGAGTAATCCTGGCTTTCCCAGCGAAAATGCTCCCTAAGAGTATGCAAGGTTTCACCAAAAGAGTAATCCTCTGGAGGGGAGTCAGAGGGAATAGAGTCCTCTGCATCAGAATCCTCATAGGTAGAGGAGGGTAAAACCTGGTCATCAGAGGAAAAAAGAAGTTATGTACTCACCATAGCGTTCCATGTTGGTAGTCCATCTCACCCTTCATTTTTACGTATGGGTTCAGAGCCGATCCTCGGCTCCGACTCGACCGATTTATAAACTCGAAGACTTCTGGTTGGCCCGTGGCTAAGCAAGTATCCCATAGTGCACCAGTACAAACCCCAGATCTTATTTGCTGTTCACTAGAAGAAATAACCATAACAGACAAACCAATACTAGTGTCTCTCCAAACAAAGATAACCAAAATATTGACAATCGCCAGATTCTTCCAGGATGGGGGCAGGAGGGCAGGTTGGTAAAAATGAAGGCGAGATGGACTACCAACATGGAACGTTATGGCGAGTACATAACTTCTTTATGTTGTGTAGTCCAATCTCTTCATTTTTAAGTATGTGACAAGTGTCCCTAGTGCCTTATTCTTGGGTGGCTCACTGGAAAATACTCCTGAGCACCGTGGAGCCAAAGGATGCACTACCCCTGGAAGCAAAATCCAATGTGTAATGTGTAATAAAAGTGTGAGGGGTAGCCCACGTAGCTGCTGCACAAATATCAAGTGGGACCCTGGCTTGAAAGGCTGCAGAGGTAGACCGACAGAGTACAGTTTTGTACCTACCATAAATGTAGATGTCAGATAGACATGCAACTGCAGTCATAACATGTGGGTTGTCCTGCCTCAGGCAGCCCTCGGTCGGCCGGATTCCAAAGTCTGGGTCCTACGTCGGCTGATGTCGCATTTCTCGACATCAGAGCGGCTGGAGTACATAAGCATCAGCCGACGCCATTTTCTTCAGTGTTTCTTGCCCCAGATGCCAGGTGCCCTCCAAGGAAGGCTGTAATCAAATTGGAAGACAAAAACAGGATTCCAAACAGGTAAAAGAGCAATAAAAGAAATACACCATAACAGATATCCCCAGCTAAGAGTAACAGGGATAGGAGTGGACCCTAGGCATAGAGGGGTATGGAGGGAGGGAAAATCCGACTGCAGTTGCATGTCTATCGGACATCTACATTTATGGTAGGTACAAAACTGTACTATGTCCTTCAAGAATGCAACTGCAGTCATAACATGTGGGTAGAATACCATAGCTTAGCTGGGGGAGGAGGTATGCACTAGGAAAGAGATGGTGTGGCAATCAAACCCTGCAGGACTGCCGAAGCAAAGCCTGCTCTGGATCTGGAGTATAGAGGGAGATTGTAGTGTTTGGAGAATGTATGCACGGAGCTCCATGTAGCAGCTTCTAGAATGTCCTTGGTAGGCACCCCTCTTAAAAATGCTGTAGAGGTGGCTGTAGCTCTGGTGGAATGTGGTCTGACATTGGCTGGAACAGTCTTTCCATGAAAGGAATAACAGAATCTGATGCAATGTCCAATCCATTTAGAAATAGTCTGTTTTGAAATTGCTTTTCCCTGGACTGCAGGGGCGTAAGCTACAAAAAGTTGTTCAGACTTCCTACTGGCCTTGGTTCTGTCCAGGTAGTATCGAAGTTGTCTGTGAATGTCCAAGGTATGCAGAAGTCTTTCCCCCTTATTCTCAGGATTGGGGAAGAAAGCAGGCAGATGAATGGCTTGATTTAGAGAAACCCTAGATACCACCTTTGGCATAAAAGTAGGGTTGGTCCTTAAAGAAACCCTCTCTCTGTGGAAAATAATAAAGGGTGGTATTGCCATTAGGGCCTGTAGCTCCAAAACCCTTCTTGCTGAGGTAATTGCCAACAGGAAAGCTGTCTTCCACGATAGAAATTGCAAGTCAACTGAAGCTGCTGGCTCAAAAGGAGGTAGAGTCAGTTTTTCTAAGACAAAATTGAGGTCCCAGGCTGGCACTGGGGCCTTTCTTGGTGGCTTAATGTTCTTGATTCCCCTGAGGAATTGTCTTAGTAAGGGGCGAGAGAAAACAGGAGGATCAGTGTTGTATCTAGCTGAAATAGCAGATGCATGTATCTTTATGGAAGAATATGAGAGGCCGTTCTTTAACATATCTGCCAAATATTCCAAGATAAGTGGGATGTTCGGTAATGAAGCATCATGTCCCTTGCTGGTATTCCAATTGCTGTATCTTTTCCACTTTGCTAAGTAAACCTTTCTGGTGGATGGTCTTCGAAGCTCTGTTAGTATCCGCTGAACTTCCTTAGAGAGAGATGAGCTGAAGTTATTTATGGGATCTCCCAAGCTGTTAGCTGCAGTGTCTGAAGGTTTGGATGCAGTGTTGCGAAATTGTGTTGAGTCAAAAGTAGAGGCCACTGAGGGAGGGCCCACCTCCTGGTGTGACATATGCTCCGTAATAGTGGGTACCAGTGTTGTCCTGGCCAATCCGGAGCTATTATGATTCCCTTGGGCTTCTCTGCTTTGATCTTTAGTAATACTGTGGTCATCAGTGGCAGAGGTGGGAATGCATAGATTGCTAGGGAGTTCCAGTCGAATGAGAGGGCATCTATTTTCCAAGCTTTTGGATGGTATGTCCTTGTGCAAAATTTTGGTAGAAGATGGTTGAGGTGAGAGGCAAATAGGTCCACTTCAGGCTTGCCCCATGTCGAAGTGAGTTGTCTGAAGGCCTTCGGATGTAACCTCCACTCGTGTGGATCTGTGAAATTCCTGCTTAGGCTGTCCGCCAACACATTGTCTTTTCCTGGAACAAACTGGGATTGTAACTGGATGTTTAGGCTCAGTGATTTCTCCCAAAGCTGCATTGTCAGTCTGCAAAGGGGGTAAGAGTGGGTGCCCCCCTGCTTGTTTATGTACCACATCACAGTGGTGTTGTCTGTCCGTATCATTAAATGGCCTTGCTGGAGTTGGTGCTGAAAAGCCTCGATGGCATGCATTACTGCCAGCATTTCCTTTTGGTTTATATGCAGATGTGTTTCCTTTGGAGACCATTGTCCTTGTATACACCTGCCTTCCATGTGCGCCCCCCCATCCAAGGTCTGAGGCGTCTGTAGTCATGGTCTGTGTTATCTGTGGTTTTTTGAATGACATACCTGTGTTTTCCTGGCTCACCGAGGCCCACCATAGGAATTCCTTTCGAAGGCATGGAACGAGCGGTATGATTGTCTCCAAGTTGTTGTTGTGTTCAGACCAAATGCTTTTTAGGTACCATTGAAGCTTTCTCATGTGTAGTTTTGCTAATGGAACCAGTAGAATGCAGGATGCCATGTAACCCAGGGCCTGTAGGAATCGCCTTGCAGTCATCTGGGTGAGTTTTGCAAAACCTTTGAAGTAATGAGTTAACTTCTCTTGCTTGTCTTCTGTCAGGTAAGCCATCTGAGAGGCTGTGTCTAGTTTGGCTCCCAAGAAGATTATTTGCTGGGATGGTTGCAGTCTTGACTTTTGAAAGTTGACTGTGTATCCCAGAGCTTGAAGTAATCGTATGACATAATCCAGGTTTCTTGTCAACATCAATTTGTCGTCCGCTTGTATGAGGCAGTCGTCCAGGTACGGGTAAATTTGTATACCCTGGAGCCTGCAATGAGCAATTACTGAAGCCAGGCATTTTGTAAATACTCTGGGTGCAGTAGATAAGCCAAATGGCAATGCTGAGAATTGATAATGCTCTGGCCCTGCAAGAAATCTGAGGTATCTTCTGCAGCTGTGTCGGATAGGGACATGCAGGTATGCCTCCTTGAGGTCCAGAGTAATCAGCCACGACTCCTTGCCCAGCATGGGAAGGAGTTGCTGTAGAGTCAGCATTTTGAACTTTGGTACTATGAGAAAGGTGTTTAATGCGGACAAGTCCAGTATTGGTCTCCATTGAGATTCTTTTCTTGGAACAAGGAACAGTCTTGAGTAAAATCCCTGTTCTTGTTCTTGTTGTGGAACTCTTTCTATTGCTTTCATTCGAGTCAGCAGAGTGATTTGTTTGATAGCCTCTGCCCTTTGATTTTTTAGTAGGTTTGGCATGCCTTGTTTTCTTGGTAAGGTATGAAAATGAAACCTGTACCCTCGGTCTATAATGTCCAAAATCCATTTGTCCTTTGTCAGTCTGTGCCAGTTTTCTGCAAACAGAGAAAGTTTCCCGCCCAAGGGAGCTTCTAGTTGTTCCCTGGTAGGCGGTAGTAGAGGAAAGTCATTGAGTTTGTGGTTGTTGGGCAGGTGAAACCCCTGCGTCACTTCTTTGGTTTCCTGGCTGCCATTGTCGTCCCCTGTAAGGACCTCTGTATTGGCCTCTTCCTCTGCCACGTCTGTTCTTACCCCTTTGAAACTTTTCAGTAGTAGGAAAGGACCAGTTTTTTGAAGGCCAATTCCTACTGAATCTGGGGGGTTGAACCTGGAGGAAATCTTTCACAGTCTGAACTGATTTTGCTTTTTCTTCGATGGTCTTTAACACATCCTTAGCATTTGCACCAAAAAGCTTGTTCTTTTCCAAAGGTGCATCCAGAAGTTTAGCTTTTACATGATCTGGTGGAGGTTGATCTTTTAACCAAGCATGTCTACGAATCACTGGCCCTGTCATAGCTGCCCTACATGAAGCTTCCAGTGCATCATATCCACACTGCAGGAAGTGATTGCTTACTTGCTGAGTGTTATGTACAGCTTCCTGCAAAGTCTTCCTGTCTAAAGGATCAGGAGAAGCTAATGTTTTTTGTAAATCTTCTAAGAGATAATCCTGATATTGTAACATATGAAAAAGGCAATTTAAAGCTCTCATAGACAAGGTAGTGGATGTGTAAACCTTTTTGCCCCATCTCTCTAAAGACCTTGCTTCCCTGTTGGAGGGTAAAGGATTTTTTGAAGTGGAGGCTGGAACTCCTTTAGGCCCCTGTGAAATGGTTTCCAAATCAGCAGAATGGGCCCTGAATAAATGGGAATGAGTTTCTGGGACCCTGTAATACCCGTCTGGCTTGGCTGGAGCAGGGGGAAGAGAATCAGGGGTAGCACTAGAGTCAGAATACAAATCATCCAGAACATCAAGTACAGGAGGAATAGCTAAGGGCCTGTGCTGAGGCTTCTTAAGGAAAGTCCTAAGGCGTTTCCTAGAATCAGAATATTCCTGACCCTGCCACTTGAAATGTTCCCCCATGGTGTGCAGAACTTCCCCAAAAGAAATATCCTCAAGAGGGGAGGCCGAAGGGAAGGAATCTTCTGCATCCGAGTCCTCATAAGTCTGGAAGAGCTCTTCCTGGCTATCAGAGTGGACAGAGCCCTCAGAGTCTTCATCTGAAGGAGTAAGGTCAGAGGGTTCAACCCGGGGCCTTTTATCAGGAGGAGGCTGGGATGCTCTCTCAGGATGGGCCTGTGAACCTCTAATCATGGAAATTAAATCAGCCGCCATGGACATAATTTGTGTCGCCGGAGTCGGCTGAGGTAAGGATTTAGAAGTAATATGCTTTGTTTTGCTGGCTGCCTTAGCCCTAGTGTAGGCCTTAATAGACATGGCCATAGGAGGCCTGGCAGCTCCACGTGCAGGAGTGACCTTGTCTACGGCAATGGTCTCGGGCATTTCCTCTGTTTCGGTATCCGGAGGAAAGTCTATAACTGGCGGAGCAATGTCTGGAATCGGAGTCGTCGGTAATGCGGTGTATTCGGTTCGGAGCGGTGGAGAGACCGTCTCAGAGGGAACCGGAGCACTCGCGCTATGTTTTGGCGTGGAGTCGGTGGTAGATGCGGGCCGAGGATGTCGGTCCCGGTCTTTTCGCTTTTTGGGTGTTTGCGATGTCGGAAGATCCGACGGCATGGTGTAGGCAAATTTATCGCTGAAAAAATCTTCAGCGAACTCCGCCCGGCACCTGAGAGTGTGCTTGTTGAAGCAAGCACAGGCTACACAGGCTGAGACGTCATGGTCTGGACCCAGGCAAGGGAGGCAGTAAGAGTGGAAATCCTTATGAGGTATTTGTTTACCACAAAAAAGACAATTGTTAACTTTTTCAGTAATTTCTGACATCGGCTGAGGCAAGAAAAGGTCCCCAACGGGGTACTTAGCTTTTTCGATGACTTCGGTATCGTAGAATACAGGAGCTGACCGACCGGCACTTGCAAACTGCTTCTGCTTTGGGCACCGCGGCAAGAAAGACTGGAGAAAATGGCGTCGGCTGATGCTTATGTACTCCAGCCGCTCTGACGTCGGAGAGAAATGCGACATCAGACAAAGTCGGACCCAGACTTTGGAATCCGGCCGACTGAGGGCTGCCTGAGGCAGGACAACCCACATGTTATGACTGCAGTTGCATTCTTGAAGGACATCTGGTAGAATGAGCCTTGATCTTGAAGGGTAAAGGTCTGCCCTCCGAACTGTAGACAAAGGCTATGCAACTGGAAATCCAATTAGATAGTGTCACTTTAGAAACTGGTAAGCCCAATCTGGATTCAGAAAAGGAAATTAACAGCTGACCTGATTTCCTAAACTCCTTAGTCCGATGCAAATAAACATGTAGTTGTCTATGAATGTCTAGCTAATGACACCGATATTCAGCTGCATTACAGTGATTAGGGAAGAAAACTGGGAGGTCTATGGATTAATTTAAGGTGGTGTGGGAACAAACTTTGGGGACAAAGGAGGGGTTAGTACGCAGTGAGACCCTGTCTTTATGAAAGATCAAATAAGGTGGCTTAACAGACAAGGCTTGTAACTCAGATACCCGTCTAGCTGATGTGATAGCCACCAAAAACAAAGACTTTTAAGACAAAAATTTCAATGAAGATAAGTGAGGAGGTTCAAACAGGGAAGTCGTCAGTTTGGACAACACAAAATTTAAATCCCAAGAAGCCACAGGTTCTTGGAGCGATGGCCTCAGAGTGGCTCCTTTCAAAAAGGTCTTGCACAGCTTATGAGACATTAAATTGGTATCTGGAAACCCTAAATGGAAATGAGAAATAGCCACCAATTGAACTCTGATAGTGGCAGCGGCAGATCCTTGCTGAAAAAGCTCAGAGAAATTCCAAAATCACAGGGATAGAAGCAGTGTAAGGATCTACATTCATTTTCTGTACCCAAATAGAAAATCTTTTGCATTTACTGCCATACAGTCTTCCTAGTTGAAGGTTTATGGGAGGACATAAGAATGTGACACTGAGGAAGATGCATTGTGAAGCCTGACTAGGGATGGAACTGGAGCAGCCACGCTGTCAATTTGAGCGTGTAGATTGAGGGATGTAGTGAACATGACATTTGAGTCAACAGATCTAGAGCTGGGTCCAGAATCCAAGGATCGTCCAGAACAGGCTCGAGGAAGGGGAACCAAACCTGACGAGGCCAGTAAGGAGCGATGAGAATTAACTTGCATCCCAGCCATCTGGCTTTCTGAATCACTTTGGAAATGAGAGGAAAAGCTTACAGAAGACCCAGGGGCCGATCATGAGCTAGAGCGTCTCTGGGTGTCTATAGCTGCTGCATTTGGCATTGACTGGACTGGCAAATAGGTCGCAGCAAGGCTGTCCCCATTTACGGAAAATCTGTTCCGTGTTTCAGACACCACTCGTGAGGCAGTAGGATCGCCCGGCTGAGCTTGTCGGCTATCACGTTGGTCGTCCCTGGAATGTGCATTGCAACCAGAAAGCGATGGGAAGAAATCGCCCATTCCCAAACTCGCATGGCCTCTCGACAGAGTGGGTAAGATCTGGTACCACCCTGTTTGTTGATATACAAAACTAAATACATGTCTGATTGTTTTGCAATAGTCCCTAGAGGAAGAAGGTCTTGAAGTGCTTGCAACGCCAAGAGCACCGACCTCATCTCCAGAATATTGATATGCAGGTGAGCCTCGTGTTCTTGCCATGTGCCTTGGACAGTCCTGCCGAGATCAAGCCCCCCCCCACCCGATCTGGGAGGCATCCGTGGTCACAGTGGCAACAGGTTGGGCAGGAACAAAGGGGACACCCGTCAACTGGTTGGGTGATACCCACCAAAGGAGGTCCTCCTTGCATGATTCCATCAGCAGAATAGGGCGATTCAGTGAAGATATTGGAAGGACCATTGGGAAGGCAGAAGTCACTGGAGAATTCTCATGCGCAACCTGGCTAATGGTACTAATAGGATGGTGGATGCCATAGTCCCGAGGAGCTGAAGAACCCACTTTGCTTTGACCTTCCGCAACAGGAGAAAACGTTGAATTTGAAAGATTAAATTTTGTGCCCTTTCGGCAGGAAGACTAGCTGTCATGTTCACTGTGTCTACCTCTGTGCCTATAAAAAAAAAAAAAAAAAAAAATCACAGATTGAGGGGGCAATAATGCAGATTTTTCCCCCTTTATGGAGATGCCTAATTGAGCACAAAATTGAATAGTGGCACTCCTGTTTTGTAGAAGTAGATGCCTGGTGGTGGCTGGTCTTGAGCCAGTCGTCCAAATACGGAAACACCTGGAATCCCTGACGTCTCAGGTGAGCTGTCACTACTGCCATGCATTTGGTGGAGGCTGTGGTGAGACCAAAGGGCAGAGCATGAAACTGATGGTGACTGGCTCCTAGCCGGAAGCGTAGATGGCTCCTGGATGCCTTGTCCATTTTTATATGGTAGTAGGCATCCTGGAGATCTATTGGGCAAATCCAATAGTCTTTCCCTAACAAAAAGAGTATCGACTGCAGTGTTATCATCCAAAACTTGTCCTTCATGGATTCGTTTAATCTGCTGAGGTCCAATATTGCCCTCCAATCTCCTTTTCATTTGGGACTACAAAGTACCTGCAGTAAGTTCCAGATCCTATCTGGTCTGCTGGGACGGACTGGATGACTCTAAGACCAACTTGTTAATCTCCACAGTTGCCTGATCCCCAGGATTGGGTGGTACATCTGGGATCTTCTTAGGAACAAACAGTGGAAGGGAAAAGGGTATGATATAGCCTCTGGTAACAACTCTTTGTACCACTTGTCTTGGGTTATATACTTAGCCAGGCTTCTGGATGCAAAGAAAAGAGACCACCAACAGGCCCCAGAGAAAAGCAGTCTGGCCCCATATCAGGAGCGCTTATGAGGCAGTCCCCGAAAGGAATCACGACCTTGTTGGTAATGCGGACCGCCCCTGCCTCTAGAGCGACGTCTCCCATTTCCTCCTCTGCCTCAGGGTCCACCCTGTGTCCAGAAAGACCCTCTGGGACTTCTTGAACCACATTTTTCCACCCCTTTGACCTTTACGGTATGGTCTAGAAGGAACAGTAAAACTTACTCCCACGGCAGAGCGCATCTTTCCTTCTTGCTCACACCGAGCGAGTGTGTCCTTCACCCTAGCTCCAAACAATAGAAACAACAAAGCAAAAGCGTTTAGTCCACAAAATGAAACTAACTCCACTCAAAAACACTTGATGCATCCAACACACAAAACTGCCACAGTGTGTAAAATCAGTGAGAAGATTTAATCCACAGTTGAAACGTACATAAACAAATAGTAACGTACACAAACATTAAGCGCTTTCACTCATCACAAATATGAGCTTCATCAGAACAATTTGCATACAAATGCCATCAGTTTAAATAACTAATCTGGTGTCAAAATTTTCAAATCTTCTTAGTAATTCTTAAAGCAACATACTTTCAACACATCCAAGTGTGTTTATATATATATATATATATATATATATATATATATATATATATATATATATATATATACCTACCTACTACTCTAAATACATATATACCTACTACTCTAAATACATATGACAAAAACTAAACTATCAATAAAAACAAAATACATATGAAAAATTTTTTTTAAAAATACTTTACATATAATAACAGTATAAATATATTCGTGACAAAATCAAGTAAGTCTATCTAACGGAGGTTTAATTGATATATTTTCATTTAATCCAGGGAATGTGGTGGCATCTGTGTACAGCTGCCACCACAATTCTCTGCAAGCCAGTACATTCTTAACAACGCCCCCTCTAGGGTCAGAAATTACACTTTCTAATATACCAAAGGTAAATTTGTGCTCTTTACCGCATTTCTCTATATGCCTGTATAATGCATTCTTATTGTCCTTTGACTTTATACTATATAAATGGGCATATATTCTTTTATTAAAAAATCGCTCCGTTTTGCCTATATAATATGCAAAACATTCTGTGCATTTAGCCAGGTACATCACAAATTTAGTGGAACAATTCCCTTTCACAAACCTTATCCTAGTGCTATTGATGTTGTTTAATATCAACCCATCACTTTCATTGATGGCAAAACACTGATTACAGGCTCCACGTCTAGTTGTGTGTTTGCCTAGGTTTTCTGTTCCCTTGTGTCGTATAGCCCCCTCTAAAAATCCTTTAATATTCCTTCCCATTTTATACACAAATATAGGATGTGTACCTACAACATCCTTAATTTCCTGATCTGCCATTAATACTTTCCATGCACTGGATATAATTGTTTTGATGTGTTGTGTACGGACCATACTCTATCACATGCTCTATTATAACTTTTCACTGTAGTTTCTTTTCCTAAATTCAATTCAACTCCCTTTTCCTTAGTTCCTAACAATGGTATATATTTTCTTCCCCTTTCACTTGGTACATAGTTGCACACATCTTTCATCATCATAATGTTGTAATTTCGATCTTTGAATAAATCTGTAATGAATCCTAACTCTGCAATCACATCCTCTATATCCGAAGTCGCCCTTATGCATTGCCCCTTAAAAATGTTATATTTCATTTTACTAGGATGATTACTAGAACATTCTATGTATGAGTTAGTGAATGTGCTTTTTCTGTAAATTTTAGATTTGAATTTTCCAAATCCATTGTATACAAATGTATCCAAATAAGCTACACCATTCATACTGCGGGTGAGTGTGAACTTTAAATATACACTATTATTAATATATTCCATAAACTGATTGACACTATCTTCATCTCCTTCCCAGAGAATATAGATATCATCCAAAAACCTCGAATAATATCGAATGTTCTTGAAATGAACACTATTGAAAATCACTGTGTTCTCCCAGTCAAGCATAACCAAGTTGGCGTATATAGGGGCATAAACTGCCCCCATAGCCACCCCCTTGGTCTGCCTGAAATATTCTCCATCGTGAAAAATGAAATTGTGATCCAATACAATCGACATGAGGTCAATTACCAAATAAATTTTATCCCATTCTAAGTCACTATATTTTTTTATGCCGTTTTGGAAAGCCTCCATTCCCTGTTCTTTTGGAATGCTAGAAAACAGATCTACTACATCTATAGATATATAGATGTAGTTTGGCTTCCAGCATTCTATGGGATAATTTTCCAAAAACTGCCATGAATCTTTTACCATATGTTCTACTTTGCCATAAATATGTTTTTAACATAGTATCCACAACAACTCCTAAGGGAAATGTCTTGGATTTACTCCCCGAAATAATGGGTCGAAAAGGGGGGTGGTCAATACTTTTAGGAGTCTTGGGAATCCCTACCAATATTACCATTTGAAATCCTGGAAACAAGCAAACAAACTGGCACAAGAGGTCCTGGTCAAAGCAAAGCCCAAAGCACAAAGTTATATTCCTTAACGCAGATTTATTGTGGAAAGACAACAAGCATTTTCGCTACTCCAAAAGAGAGAAGCTTCATCAGAGAAGTACAAAAAGGGCGCCAAAACCTTTTTGAACCTAAGTAGCAGTTGATACAATACATCACTTCCTTTCAATTAAAATAAAGCAGTACACTATATTACTCACAATATTACCATTTGAGGTTGTTCTACTCTCATGTACTTATATAATTCTTCCGTTATCCTTCTGTCAATCAAGAATTCTTCAATGTATACATCTATTCTCCTATAAGCAATGTTGATCTCATTTAGGGAAACAATTTCGTAATTGCCAGAGGTATGTAAAATATCACACATCCTTAAATTATACTCCAAATTTTCATAAATCATGATTCCTCCTCCCTTATTGGGTTTCATCACCCTTATTTCATTGCTGTTACTCAAATCCTTTAACATACACCATTCTAGCTTAGTAAGGTTACTCTTTACTTTCATGTCTCTATTATTTTGTACTTGATATATTTGTTGTGTAACCATCCTGTCAAATAATTGTATGGTAGGACGCATAATGGGAATATAACTACTTTTTTTTCTTTAACTGATTTCCTTTTTCCACATTACTCTCAGTATGTCCAAATATTATAGCAATTTTTAAGGGGCAATGCATAAGGGCCATAAGGATGACTTCGGATATAGAAGATGTGATTGCAGAGTTAGGATTCATTACAAATTTATTCAAAGATTGAAATTACAACATTATGATGATGAAAGATGTGTGCAACTATGTACTAAGTGAAAGCGGAAAAAAATATATACCATTGTTAGGAACTAAGGAAAAGGGAGCAGAGTTGAATTTAGTAAAAGAAACTACAGTGAAAAGTTATAATAGAGCATGTGTGATAGAGTATGGTCCGTACACAGAACACATCAAAACAATTATATCCAGTGCATGGAAAGTATTAATGGCAGATCAGGAAATTAAGGATGTTGTAGGTACACATAGTACAGTTTTGTACCTACCATAAATGTAGATGTTCGAGGATTCCCTTGCTGCAGTCCTGACTATTGGGTATAGTCCGCGTCCCAGTCGGCCCGAATACCAGAGTATAAGGCTGACGTCGGTCATGGCGCCTTAGACTGACGTCAGTACGTCAGGGTACTAATGCGCATGACCGACGTCATTTCCTCAGTCTTTTCTTGCCCCAGATGTCAGTAGACCCAAAAGACAAGTCCCAAAACAACCTGCACCAAAAACATGTACAATATATACAACAATATATACAAAAATATAAGCATGTAAACTCACCTACACAACCACCCCAAACACAGAGGGGAAGGAGGGAGGGTAATTGGACTGCAGCAAGGGAATCCTCGAACATCTACATTTATGGTAGGTACAAAACTGTACTATGTTCTTCGTCTTCCCTTGCTGCAGTCCTGACTATTGGGTAGAATCCCAAAGCAGAGGTACGGGAGGCTGGCAAATTATAAAGTAGCAGGAGCTGACAACATGCCTTGTAAAACAGCTGTGGCAAAACCAGCCCTAGTCTTAGAGTATATAGGCAGGTGATAATGCCTAGAGAAAGTATGCACTGAACTCCAAGTAGCTGCTTCCAGAATATCCTTAGTTGCCACCCCCCTTAGAAATGCTGTTGAAGTGGCAGTAGCTCTAGTGGAATGAGGCCTAATCCCAGCTGGAACCTCTTTGCCATGATGGGAATAACAAAATGCAATGCAAAAGCCAATCCACCTAGAAATAGTTTGTTTTGACACAGGCTTGCCCTGTGAACTCAAAGCAAAAGAAACAAGTAACTGCTGAGACTGCCTAAAATTCTTAGTCCTGCTCAAATAATAACGCAATTGCCTGTGTACATCTAAAGTGTGCAAAATCTTTTCCCCTTTATTTTGAGGATCTGCAAAAAACGTAGGCAAATGAATAGTTTGGTTTAAAGCCACACTAGAAACCACCTTAGGCATAAAGGAAGGATTAGTACGTAATGAAACCCTGTCCGTATGAAAAACCAAAAAAGGCTCTACTGCCATAAGGGCCTGCAACTCAGACACCCTTCTTGCAGAAGTAATAGCCAACAGAAAAGCAGTCTTCCATGACAAATATTTCAATTCAGCAGTAGCTGCAGGCTCAAAAGGTTGTAGAGTAAGTTTTTCCAACACAAAATTGAGATCCCAAGCAGGAGTAGGAGCTCACGGGGGTCTTATATTCTTTGCCCCTCTAAGAAACTGCTTGAACAAAGGATGCGAAAACAAAGGTGGGTCACAATCATAGTGAGCTGAAATTGCTGCAGCATGAATCTTTATGGAAGAGAAAGACAAACCTTTGTCCAATAATTCAGTAAGATATTGAAGAGCCACACTCAAATTAGGCTCTGAAATCTCCAAATTCTTTGCTGTACTCCAAAATAAAAATCTCTTCCATTTTTCTGCGTACACTCTCCTAGTACTAGGCCTTCTAGCTTCCATAATCACATTTAAAACTTGTTGAGGAAGCTGAGACCTGCTGTGCTTCAACACAGAATATGCCAAGCTGTGAGATGAAGAGATTGAAGCTTGACATTGAGCAGATGACCGTCCTTCTGAGATAACAGATGAGGAATCAGAGGTAAAGGCCATGGAGGCTTCTTTACAAGACTCCTTAGAAGTGGGTACCAGTGTTGCCGAGGCCAATCTGGAGCTATCAAAATCATCCTTGGCCTGTCTTGTCTGACCTTTAATAATACCTTTGGAAGAAGAGGCAGAGGTGGAAAGGCATAGACATGAAGGTTTTTCCAACTGAAAGACAGAGCATCCACTTTCCAAGCTGTGTGATGAAACCCCTTTGTGCAATACTTTGGCAGCTGGTGGTTTAGTGGAGAAGCGAACAGATCTATGTCTGGAGTTCCCCATGACACTGTCAATTTCTGAAATACATGAAGATCCAGTTTCCACTCGTGGGGATCCATGATTTGTCTGCTTAATACATCTGCTAGGGAGTTCTGTGCTCCTGGCAGAAACCTTGCCTGAAGAGTCAGTTGCAGGCTTAACGCAGTCTCCCATAAAATCATTGCTTGCCTGCATAGAGGATAAGAATGTGTTCCCCTTGCTTGTTGATGTACCACATGACAGTTGTGTTGTCTGTTAGAATCAACACCTGCCCTGGAAGAAGTAACTCCTTGAATGCCATCAATGCAAACTGGACTGCTAACATCTCCTTCATGTTGATATGTAGATGCTGTAGTCTGGCAGGCCACTTGTCTTGTATCCACTTTCCATTTAGATGAGCTCCCAAGCAGTGTCCGAGGCATCTGTCGTTAAAATCTGACTCGCCTCTGGCCGGGTCACAGAGAGTCCCTTGTTTAGGTGACATTCCTGAGCCCACCACAAGAATTCCTTTTGAAGGCAAGGTATTATGTGAATGACAGTGTCGAAATCTTGGCAGTGCTGTGTCCATACATTTTTTAGATACCATTGCAGCTTCCTCATATGCAGTTTGGCATTGGGAAGCACCAGAATACAAGATGCCATGAACCCTAATGCTTGAAGGACTGTCCTTGCAGTCAGCACGGACTGATGAGATAGTTGATGGAAGTAAAGTGACAGACTCTTTTGTTTGTCCGGGGTTAAAAAGGCCATCTGGGTTGCTGTATTCAGTCTCACACCCAGAAAGCACATGTCTTGAGAGGGTACTAGACTGGACTTTATTTCGTTCACAGAATACCCTAGGCATCTTAGCACTGCTATGACATAGTCCAGATGCTGTAGAAGGTCTTCCTTTTCTTGAGCCAGAATCAGGCAGTCGTCCAAGTAAGGATAGATTTGAATGCCTTGAAGCCTGAAGTAAGCTATCACTGGAGCCAGAACCTTTGTGAATACTCTGGGCGCAGTAGATAAGCCAAAGGGCAATGCAGAGAACTGATAATGAAAATCTCCAGTTCGAAACCGCAGATACCTTCTGCAACTTAGCCTTATAGGCACATGAAGGTAAGCTTCCTTGAGATCCAAAGTTACCATCCAGTGATCCTTGCCCAGCAGAGGTAACAGTCGCTGTAACGTCAACATCTTGAACTTGGGAATGTCCAGATAAGTGTTGAGGATAGATAAATCCAAAATTGGTCTCCACGTGTTCCCCTTCTTTGGTACTAGGAACAGGCGAGAATAAAATCCGAAGCCCCTTTCTGATACAGGAACTGGCGGAATGGCCCCTATCTGGAGTAACTGAGAAACTTGCTTGTGAGCCTCTTTTCTTTGTGGAGGAGGAACATCTGGCATGCCTTTGAAAGGGGGCATTGTGTGGAAATAAAATCTGTCTTGAGTGATTAAATCCCAATTTTCTTTGAAAAGAGACAATCTTCCTCCCAAAGGAGCTGCCAGACGAGAATCCACTGGCAGCTGAAAAGGCAGGTCATTGGGTCTGCTTACGAAAGGACTGACCCCTGCCCTCACCAGAAGTCTGAGCAGGTGAACTGTCTGATCTAGGCCTAAACGAACCTTGAGCCCTGCCCCTACCACGTCTAGACCTACCCCTAGACTGGGAACCATAAGCAGGATATGTCCACCCCTTAGCAGGCCAATTTCTACTAAACTTGGAGGCTGCACCTGCAAAAATCTTTAACAGTCTGCATAGACTTAGCTTTGTCCTCCATTTTCTTTAAAACTGCTTCCACAGGCGGTCCGAACAACACATCAGACTGTAAAGGAGCATCCAAAATCCTGGTCTTAACATGCTCAGCTAAATTCTGATCCTTCAACCAGGCATGTCTGCGAAGAACAGAACTAGTAGCAGCCACCCTCGAGGAGGCCTGAACAGCATCAAAACCACACTGCAAAGAATGCTTACCCACTTGTTCAGACACATGAACCAAATCCAGCAATTCTTTACACTCCATACCTTCCGCCAAAGCATCCACCTTAGATTTCAATTGTGAAAGGAGATAATTCTGATATTTCAGCATATGAAACTGACAATTCAACGCCCTCATGGCTAGAGTGGAAGAAGTATATACTTTCTTACCCCACCTATCCAAAGCCCTTGCCTCTTTATCAGAGGGTACAGGATTTTTAACCACAGAAGCTTTAACACCTTTAGGCCCCTGAGAAACAGTTTCTGGGTCCGCCCTGGGACTCTTAAACAAATACTTATGAGCTTCGGGCACCCTATAATACCTATCAGGCTTAACAGGAGCAGGAGGCAAGGAGTCAGGGTTCAGGGAAGCCTCTGCAAAACATCCTCCACCACATTCAACACAGGAGGAATAGCTAAGGGCCTATGCTGGGGTAAAAACAAGAATTCCCTAAGCCTTTTCCTGGAATCAGAGTAATCCTGGCCTTCCCATTTAAAGTGTTCCCTCATGGAGTGAAGAGTCTCTGAAAATGAAAAATCCTCAGGAGGAGAAGCTGTAGGAGTGGAATCATCCAC